>NC_090743.1:64525716-64535432 GCF_036898095.1 Palaemon carinicauda
GTATTTATTTTGCATATATGTGTTTGGTAACCTTGTGTGAGCCAAAATACATAAGTGTAACAGTTACATTTATGTGAATTTCCTTTAGTGTTGAATCATTAGTGTTAAAGTGTTAACTATTTGCATTAAGCATCAAAATTAAATTTTATTATAAATTAATTTCCAGTGAAACAAGTGATTGCATAATTTTCTTGTCTTAGTATAAGGTTTGGATCAGACATAATATTTGGAGTAATTTAAATTTATTGTTAATGTTTTTTTTTTATTATTATTGTAACTTTTTATAGAATATATTTACTTATGTAAAGTGTGTATTATTTTGATCACCAATACTTCTTATGTGCTAGCTTGCAATCCTTGACTAAGAACCAAAGTAAAAGGTAGTTATGGAATAGTTCATACTAAATAATCACCTAGTTCTGTTTTTAGAGTAGGGTAAGAGAACTTTGAATATTCAGTGTTCATATATATTGCCGTCTGGGAGTTATGGAATATTTTCATAGCTCAGGTATTATTCACCTATAGCAGATTTTTGTCATAATAAACAGATGAGTTTTTAGTTCTGGAGTTTATTTAATTCTAATATAAATATATACTTATATATATATATATATATATATATATATATATATATATATATATATATATATATATATATATACATATATATGTGTGTATATATATATATATATATATATATATATATATATATATATATGTATATATATAAACAAATATATATATACATATATATATATATATATATATATATATATATATATATATATATATATATATATATATATATATATATATCTCACTCACTCACTAAATTCCGTCCGGAATTCTCCGGGTTGGGTCCTGCATCTGATATCGCCATTTTCTCTAGAGAGTCCTATCCAATGCCATCTGTGCCAGCTGCTGAAATGTCTCGCCTCTATTTGCTTTCTTGAAGGTTTTCACCCATGAATCTCTTGGTCGTCCTTTCGGTTTATTTCCGGCCACTCGACCATGAAGCACTATCTTTGGCCATCTGTCCTGTTCCATCCTCTGTACATGCCCAAACCATCTCCTCTGAATATCTTCCACTCTAATCAGAATTGTGTCTTCAACACCAGCCATTTCTCTCACTCGCTCGTTCGTAATTCTGTCCTCCCATCTTACACCGCAAATTCTTCTCAGATATTTCATTTCAAAGGCTAATAACTTTTTCTCTTCTCTCCTCTTCAGTATCCAGCATTCAGCACCGTATATCACAGTGGGGATTACTATTGCTCTTAATAGTCTAATTTTCAACTTAATGGATATATTTCTATCTTTCCAGATTCTTCTTATCCTTCCAAATGCTTTCTGGCCACTTGAGATTCGGTCTTGAATTGCTCTTTCCATCTTTCCGTCTGCTGTGAAAAACACTCCCAAATATTTAAACTCATTGACTTGTTCCACTTCTCCCTCTGTATTTCTAAGGCCTATCTCTGGCGTCCAATTTTCATACATTTGGTTTTCTCTCTATTTATCACTAATTCATACCTACTGCACTGCTCCTCCACCATTCTCAACACTTTCTGAAGTTCCTCCTTAGTTTCTGCTAAAAGCACTATGTCATATGCATATCTCATATTAGATATTTTTGTCCCTCCTATATCTATGCCACCCTCATAATCTCCAAGTGCCATTCTCATTACCCATTCCAAGTATAGGTTGAAGAGGTGTGGTGATAGTGGGCAACCCTATATAACCCCACCAGTTGTTATGAACTTTCCTTTTCTTACTCTAGCCGATGTCCTTTCATACAATCTCCTGATGGTTTCCAGTATTTTCGGTTCTAATCCCCATTCCTTCAAAATCCTAATCATTCCTTCCCTTCATATGGAGTCAAACGCTTGCCTGAAGTCAATAAATACACAATACAGATCTTTTTCCTTCTCCCAGAATTTTTCTATGATTTGTGAGAAGGTGAATACATGATCGATTGTTCCTCTACCCACCCTAAATCCTGCTTGACCCTCATCAATTATTTCCTCTTCTTGCCTTGCTATTCTACTTTGTATGATTTTCGTTAAAACTCTATAAGCATGTGGTAATAGACTGATAGGCGTATCATTTTTGCATAAGGTGGTGTCCCCTTTCTTGGGTGTTGGAATTATAATGTTTTCAATCCAATCATTTGGAGCTGCTTGTCCATCTACTATATCCCTGCATAAATCACACAACCATCTTTCTACGATTTCACCGCCAGCCTCAAGCAATTCCTTTGGTACTCCATCTATTCCTGGTGCTTTCCCACTTGACATAGCTCTTAAAGCTTTTTCCACTTCCTCTATCAGGAGATCTGGCGTTTCCTGTATGTTCCATAGGTCTAATCTTAGCTCTGGGTAATCTTCTCCAGTTACCCGTCTCCCACTTCCTTTTAGTTGTTCCTCGTAGTGCGTTTTCCAGATCTTCTCAACATCGGCCGTTGCTGATACCTTGCTACCATCTGCATCTCTTAGAGCAATTCCATTGTTTTTCCAACCGCTTGTCAATATGTCTACTGCAGTGAATAGCTCTCTTGAATGGCCGTTTCTGAAACATTCCTCACATGTTTTACACAGGTCTTCTATCCATTTTATTTTTGCTCCTTTGCATTTATTGTCCACTGCTCTACACTTTTGTCTATAATGCTTTGTTTTCGTGGGATGGGTCTTCATTGTTTGTCTTTTATGCTTGTCTCCTCTCTTGGCATGCATCCAATACTTCCTCTGTGACCCACTGTTGCTTTTCTCTCCTTCTCCTTCCCAAAATACTGTCGGCTTCCTCTTTAATTATGTCTCGTCCCCAACACCACTTTTCCTCTGTTGTTTCGAGTCCTATTAGTGGTTCAAAACGTCCTCCTACTCTTACTTTGAAGGCAGTTCTTACTTCCTCGTTCCTCAGTTTATCCAGATTATACCTGACTAGTTCTTGATTTCTTCCTCTGCCTGTCCAAATTTTAATACGGATGTTTGAAAGTAGTAGTTCATGTGATGTTCCAAAGTCTGCTCCCTTCATCACTTTTGTTCCCATCACTGATGTTTTCCATCTCTTATTTATATGAATATAATCAATGCAGTTCTTATGAATTCCATCTGGGTATGTCCATGTGTATCTGTGCTGTTCTCTATGATAAAAATAAGTATTTGTTATACACAGTTGTTTACCCTGGCAAAATTCCAACATCCTCTGTCCTCTTTCATTTCTTTCACCTAAACCGAACTCCTCCATCACATCCTTGTAGCCTCTCCTGTCATTTCCAATTTTACTATTGAAATCGCCCATCACCATGACTATATCACCTGTCTTTGTTGTCTCTATTTCCTCCTCTAACTGTTTTCTACGTCTTCATTTTCATATGAGCTGTCTGGTGCATATACCTGAATAACCTTAAAATTCTTGTGCTTTCCTCTCAATGTGATCGAAATTATTCTTGAGCTCACAGAATTGTGATCCAAATAAGCTCTTTGTGCTCTTTTTCCTAAAATTAGTGCTACTCCCTCTCTATGAATATTGTCTGCTCCACCTGAATACAATATTTTGATTCCTTCTGACATCATTTCACCTTCTCCCACCCAATAAGTCTCTGCTATTCCCAATACATCCCAACTGTATCTATTTATTTCTTCAATGATACACCTAAGTTTTGCTGGTGCAAAGAGCGTTGTTACATTTACAGTTCCAACAGTTGTTATTCCAATTTTTCACCACGAGGCTGTGGTTTAGGACCTAGTAGCGAGTCGGTTCCCCCGGTTGCAGTAGCCATACTACTAATCCATGACATCTTTTTCATGCAGGTTTCTTGGCTAATAAGGTAGCCGGCTAGCCACTCCTCTGCTACCTGTTTGGTCCACGATTCCTTATTACTATTATTCGGAGTATCCCTTGCAATAAGTTGTACTGCAAGGGTTTCCCTCATCCGCCACCTAAGGGACGCGCCTGGTAAGAGTTGTCTTTCCTACAGGATCTATATATACATATATATATATATATATATATATATATATATATATATATATATATATATATATATATATATATATATATATATATATATACAGTATATACATATATATATATATATATATATATATATATATATATATATATATATATATATATATATATATATATATATATATATATAACTATATATATACATATATATAATACATATATATATATATATATATATATATATATACATGTAGATATATATATATATATATATATGTATATATATATATATATATATATATATATATATATATATATAGATATAGGCCTATATATATAAATATATATATATATATATATATATATATATATATGTATATATATATATATATATATATATATATATATATATATATACATATATATATAATATATATAGGCCAATATATATATATATATATATATATATATATATATATATATATATATATATATATATATATATATATATATATATATATATATATATGTGTGTGTGTGTATATATATATATATATATATATATATATATATATGAATATATATATATATATATATATATATATATATATATATATATATATATATATATAAATATATATATATATATATATATATATATATATATATATATATATATATATATATATATATATATATATATATATGTATATGTATATCATCACGCCTAGCGAATTATGTACATTCCTAAGCTTTCAACTCCCCTGCTTTATTTTTAATAATTCTGATACACACGAGAATACCTCTGAGCTCTGAGAATAATACACAAGTCCCAGGCGTTAATGTATATGAACAATGAATATTTGATAGCCTCTATGCGTTACACTGTAAACAAAACTGCGTGATTAATTTACTTTTAACGGGAAATATTCTAAAGGCAACCTCTCACTTCGTTTCTAATTCAGGGATGCGAGCGGTGAATTGAAATAATTTTTGATGATCGAAATAATACACACTTTACAAATTTATATATATTCTGTATATATATATATATATATATATATATATATATATATATATATATATATATATATATATATATATATATATATATATATATATTTAACAATTCAATAGTAATTCCAGGAATAAATCACTTGAAATTTGATCTGAACTAGACCTTAGAAATATGACAAAAAGACACTTCAAGAAATTCACAATCACTGGTTCCACTAGAAATTAATTTATGATAATATTCACTGTTGATAATTAATGAAGAAATTTGATAATTTAACATTTTATGAAATATACCATTATTACGCTCACATGTAATTGTTACTTTTACGACCTTTAGTTTAACACTCTGGCTGCGTCTCCCAACGTCAGGTTACCAACTTGGCAGTTTGAAGTAGGATTGTATCATCGCCTGACGAGGCAACCCTCTCAGCTAACTCTGCCCACCTCCTCTTGTACCATTAAAAAACTAAAAAAAAAAAAAATAGTAGATTTAGTGTAGAACCTTCATGCAATTTCCAGCCACGTGGAAACATGATGAAATCCCTAGTTTACATAATACTTCGTAGCCAAGCTACGTAAAATAAAAATTAATTATTGAAGATAACGTAAATATACATATAGGGAACTGAAATGAAAATGTAACTGAAAGAATGACGACAGTCTTATGTAATTTACATACATTTCCTTAATCCTACATGAGTGGAACTCACCCTACGAGCTGACTATACATCTCTTAAATACACAAATGAAATACCTGAATAAAGTAATCTGCTCTCATGTTAGACAATCTTCGTAAGATGCCTCCTCTCAAAAAAATGATTTATTCCAGACCTGAATCCACCGAATCAACCTGAGATGAATAATCCGCAACCACGTTCTTTTTATTGGATATACACAATATGGTTGTAAACATAATGACCATCAAGTTAACATTTGATTATTATTCTTCATTCTTTTATCAAAAGTTAAAGGATTGTGATCTGAATAACCCATAATTTCTTCATTCTGTGATCTATTTACATAAACTTCAAAATTCCTTATTGCTGTGATTAGTGCTGGCAGTTCCTTTTCAACTGTCGAGTAGGCATATCCCACTGTCTGACGCATCCAATTGGATAAGGAATTTCTTATATAAATCAGGTGCTGGCAGTATCAGTTTTGAGGAGGACTAGTCATTGGCTTGAGAGGAGCTGTCTTTAAATCTTCTTTTAGGACCAACACATCTATAAACTCTTAAAGAAAGTATTCCTTGGCTGTTGAAGGTGACGTGGTTGCTGAGAAGGGTAGCTCCTTGCATCTATTTACATGTTTGACCTCCATAATAGGTTTTGGGAAGTCTGGAGATATTATGGCCAGTTCCTGACAATGACCATAGGATAAAAGTGGTACTTCCACATTTTTATGAACTTGAATCCTGGCATAACAGGATTGCTTGCCTAAAGTAAGGGTAGCTTGTAATATACCCAGAATAGGTGACATTGGAGATCCATCAGCGGTGAATGTCACATTCGGCGGAGGTGGTTGCAAGCAGCTCCTGGAGATACCCATGGTGTCAAGGTGTTACTGTCAGATAACAGTGACGTCGGCACCTATGTCCGGTAACATCTTGACGTGAGGCTTGATATCGCCAGATGACAAGAGTACACAGATAGGTTTGGGCGTCTTGGAGATGGCGTAAGGGATCCTAAGTGACGACAGCTGGTCCTTGAATCTTGTGGTTTGTAGGAAACTGAAGAGGAACCACTGTTGCCTGAAGATCTTTCTTGGTAACCATTGTTCTTGTTATCCTTGCAGCGTTTATCGAAGTGTCCAATACGGTGAAAACGACGGCACTGGACTTTACTAGCAGGACACTTTAATGTCCTGGACTAATGACCAATACAGTCACAGATTTTGCAGGTACTGTTAGCAGCGGGGCATTTATCTGGTTTGTGCTGACGGGCACAGAACTGGCATAAGCAGCCGGCTTCAAGGACTTCGGCGAAGGTGGACGCTTTCTGCATGGCTTTTTTTCTCTTATAGGCAGAGACGGCACACAACTGGTTGGGTGGCCCATGTATGACAGAAGTTGCAGTACTAGCTGCCTCATAAAATCGACAGGCAGTGATGAAATCTTGTAGAGGAGAATTGGCATCCAAGGAAATCAACTTCTGAACTAACTCCACATCTCAGATACCCATCAACATGACCATTTTAGATGGGTTTCCTTTCATGCAGCAGCATTATCTGGGCACAAATCAACTTCTTCTGCAATGCGACAAAGTCTCACGTAGAAATCAGCGAAAGGTTCTCCTTCCATTTGCTTATAGCTTAGCAACTCTCTTCGGCGAAGCACTTTGTTCCTCAAATTCTTTATGTGCAATTGTAGAGCATCCAGGACTTCATCTACAGACATAGCTGTGGAAGGGGAAATTTGTAATGAGTGTTCTAAAACACGCTGTGTTTCAAGGGTTAAATACATCCTCATCTGGACCATCCGCTTTTTCCCATGAAAGCATAGAAAGATCTACCATTATGGCATAGTCCACCCACCAACGTCTCCATTCCTTGAACATTTGGAATGCTGTATCTGTTTTCAGTGGGGGAGGCGTTTGAGCCATTGCTTTCTGTGGAGGTGGAAGAGTAGGTTAATTGGAGTATGAAGTCGCCCCTGTGACAGGTGTAAGAGCACTTAGATGAGAATGGAAAATAGGTGCAAAAGTTGGATGAGATCAGTAAATCTTGCATTTTCTTCTTCTCTTCTGAGATCATCCTCTCTTAGGCGAATCACTTCTTGTTCCCTTCTCTCTTCTTTGCATTTTCTTTCTTGTCTTCTTTCTTCATCTTTCCTTTGTCTCCTTTCATCCTCGTACAAGCGAGATTCCTCTAAAAGTTTAATCAAAGTGAGGAAATCTGACCCGATAGATTAAGAGTCAGACGGTGGTTGGTCGTGGGGACTCAAAAAAGGTGGGGAGGGAGAGGCAGTGGGCTTCACCACTCCCACAACACTGTGGGTTTGGGCATCGTAGACAATATGGGCACCTACGTCACTGAATGGTCCCTGTTCTGCGGTCTCTTCTAACTGATCTATAAGTCTATCTCTTGAGGGCATTATTACTTACAACGTGCTGTGAGCAAAAGCACAGTTTTAACAAAATTAGTAACGATAGATACGAACTGTTGGGAATGTCAAAACTAGTAAGAAAGGTTCAACGAGGCGTGAGTGTGTGCATGTGTGATGAATACGTCAGGCAGTGGATTGAGGGAAGCTGCAACTTGCTAGACTAGCTTCTGGCAGAGGACTGAGAGGAGTCACCCCACAGATATGGTTGAGTCTGGATGTGGTTACACATGCTCCGATAAAGTCACAACAGAATATTTGCTTGCTCCTTGAAATAACACTGCAAATAATACCCTGGGACGTATAAAAAAAGCACTATGCACTGCACAATACTTCAAAGTTTACTTGCATCACTACACTGCACATGAATTGAAATAAATCGAATAAAACCACGAAAGCATTCGAATTGAGCATCTATTAATGGCGTCAACCAGTTCCTATTTTCCACATCTTGAAGGGAACATCTCACAATACGACACTAGTCTTGGGTAGTGCCATAGCCTCTGTACCATGGTCTTCCACTGTCTAGAGTTAGAATTCTCTTGCTTGAGGGTACACTCGGGTACACTATTCTATCTAATTCCTCTTCTTTTGTTAAAGTTTTTATAGTTTATAGAGGAAATATTTATTTCAAAATTGTTACTGTTCTTAAAATATTTTATTTTTCCGTGTTTCCTTTCCTCACTGGGCTATTTTCTTTGTTAGGGCCCCTGGGCTTATAGCATCTTGCTTTTCCAACTAGGGTTGTAGCTTAGCAAGTAATAATAATAATAATAATAATAATAATAATAATAATAATAATAATAATAATAATGATGATAATAATGAGTTCACTGCGTCATGTACGTGTTGGTAACTTCCTCAACCTTAATAGGTGGGGCAAGGATACAACTTTAAAAGTTGGTTCCTAATGTATATTACGAAAAAAAATAAAAAGTCAGTGGGAACAACGGGAAGATAACTCATCAATAAGAGATCAGGACGAACAAGGCTCTGCATCATGGGGACAATAAGTAAGTGTTGCCAATGCTAATAAAATGTTGTCATATCATATTAATAAGATGATACATATAGGCTACGTTTCCCACCAAAATGTATTTAAAGATATAATTGGTAATTTATCCTTGCATCCTTATTTTGTAATTGGACTGTTATTTGGTTTGCTATGGATTCTCTAATCGACATGATTTACACTCTTAAGATCTCTTATCTTTGCTTCATTATTCTTCATTGACATTAGTAAAGCAGTTATTGACAAATGTGGTCTAGTATTTGCACCTAACCAACTTATTTTCCCCGCACATTATTTTCCTGTTTTGTCAATGGATCATCAGGCTTAGCTTTACAAATATCTTGAATCTCTTCAATACTATTTGCTTAATCTTCCATGGAGATTACAATTTCATCTCCGGTCTTTTGTATATATATACCAGTGAATCTAAATCTATCCTTTTCGACCTTCGAAACTGTCAAAACACTTTGCACTTTTTCTGTGAGCTTATTAACAAATTCCTTTGTTCCTGCTATGCTGAAATCATCCACATGAGTAATTACCCTCCCTATAAGATCGCTTCTATCATGCTGATAATAAAATACTTCATCACCACTTACATTCCTCAAACCTTCGTGC
>NC_090743.1:64540455-64547955 GCF_036898095.1 Palaemon carinicauda
CTCTTTAGCTATGGTAAACAGCTCTTCTAGGAGAAGGACACTCCAAAATTAAACCATTGTTCTCTAGTTTTGGGTAGTGCCATAGCCTCTGTACCATGGTCTTCCACTCTCTTGGGTTAGAGTTCTCTTGCTGGAGGGTACACTCAGGCACACTATTCTATCATATTATTATTTTTTTTCTTCCTCTTGTTTTTTTGAAATGGTGTTTTGGGCAGGCTTAATAGAAGGGCCATGGATGCCTGGTGGTTTATCAAGAGGTGGTCTTTTCCTTTTTCTGATTCTTTTTCTTCTCAAAACCATTCTTACTGTCCTCCCTTCAGTTGAAGTGGCTGTCCTGAATGTATTTAGCCTTGCATGGTGTATTAGCTCCTCCATG
This sequence comes from Palaemon carinicauda, assembly GCF_036898095.1. Lineage (NCBI taxonomy): Eukaryota > Metazoa > Arthropoda > Malacostraca > Decapoda > Palaemonidae > Palaemon > Palaemon carinicauda. Next base: position 64,540,832 of record NC_090743.1, read on the forward strand.
TTGACCAGTTTTTTCGACTTCTTACTATAGTCTATGGGTATCATCAATCACTTTATTTATAATTCTGTACATATTGCTTTTGTTATAATCCTTGTTAATCTAGTTTTTATGTATGAGGTTTCTTTTTTATTTCTATTAATTTTTATGCTGTCTGGAGACATTGTGCGAAATCCGGGACCAGTATGTCCTAGATTTCGTCAATGTCGTCTTCTGTATTGCAATATTCGTGGTCTTCATGCAAATATACAAGACCATACAGTTGCGTCCAGACAGTATGATATTCTTTTGTTCTCAGAAACTTTGGTTTCTAATAAGAGGCACTCATCTGAGCTCCTTATAACTGGTTTTAAGAAGCCAATAATGTTGAAACGTGATGCCATCCCTAGGGCCAGGGGAATAGCTGTGTATATTAGGACCGAGTACCCTGCTTCTCATAAGTCCTGCTATCAATGTGGATGTCACGAGATTCAGGTAATAAAAGTTTGTGGCAGGCATAGCAACTTTTATTTGTGTTCGATCCACCGGAATCCAGACATGGATGATTCTATCTTCGATTGTCTTCTTACCATTATGGCTAAGATACAAGAAGTTAATAGAAAGGCTTCTTTTGTCGTTGTTGTTGATTTTATTGCTCACCATAGGGAGTGGTTAAGTTCTATCTCTCCTACAGATCGCCATGGCTTAAGAGCTTTAGACTTTGCCTCCGAATCAGGCTCTGAGCAAATCATAAATGAAGCTACTCACAGGTCAGGTAATTGCTTACACCTCATATACACTGACTCCCCTGGCGTTATAACTAGTAAAGTTGGTTCTCCAGTCGGGACATCCGATCCTGCCTTGATTTCATTAGTAATGAAGACTGAGCAACCTGTCCCTGATATATCATATTCTAGTAAAATTGATATGAAATCCCAAGCAGACTGGAATGGATTTTGCATGATCTTTTGTGCTTGAATTGGTCACAATTATATAGTAGTGTAGATCCTGTTGCCCCTTTTGAATGAGAATTTAGTCAACATAATTGATAGACGTATCCCTTCTCGTTTGCTAAGGTACCGAGTGAAGGATAAACCGTGGTTCAATGATGATTGTAGACGTGCTTATTTGGAGAAGCAGGAGGCCTATCATCTTTGGAAGGGTAACAGATCAGATTTGACCTGGAACAACTATACTCATCTTCGAGCTTTTGCTCAGAGAGTTTATGCCTCAACTGAAAAGGAGTACAATTTAACCATAAAAGAAACCCTTTCTGGTACAACCCAGGAACATAAATGGTGGTCTACCCATAAATCTGCACTATTTGGTGTAGATGCATCAGTTCCTCCTTTACTTAAATCAGATGGCTCAGTCACTCACTGTCCAAAGGAAAAGGCAACCCTTTTGGCTGATGTTTTTGACAGTAAACAGAGTAATGAAAAACTTGAACTTCCTCATTCCTGTTTTCCTGAGGCAAAATTAACTAGTTTAGCTTTTCAATCTCGTGAGATTAAAGCTCTGTTGATGGACCTTGATGCTTATGGAGGTGTAGACCCAAATGGTATTTTTCTTTGTTTTTTATAAAGACATCAGATTTCTTAGCTCCAAAGTTATCTGTTATTTTGCGCAAGTTAGCAAGAAGAGAAGCTTTTAGCACTTGTTGGAGAATTGGTAATGTTACTCCTCTATGTAAATGTGTTTGTGGAAGCTCAATTCCCACTGAAGGCCTCCCAATTTCCATAACTCCCATATCATCTAAAGTTTTTGAACGTCTTCTGGCAAAACGTCTTAATAGGTTTGCTGAAGGTATTCATCTACTCCCTAGTTTACAATTTGGTTTTCATAAAGGGCGTGGAGCATGTGATGCCCTTCTTACAATCTCCAATGCTGTACAGAAATCCCTTGATTGTGGTCGGGAAGTTCGTATGATTGGCCTTGATTTTAGTGCTGCCTTTGACCGTGTTAATCATGAGGCCCTTGTTTTCAAACTAAGACACTTGGGAGTGGGTGGGTCGTTTCTTAGTATTGTTATTGTTTTTTTAATTAATAGATCTAAAAGAGTTGTTGCTGATGGGCACCATAATGAGTATAGGAATGTGATATCCGGTGTTCCACAGGGTAGTGTTCTTGGCCCATTACTTTTCATACTATATACACATGACATGTGTTTTGGCTTAGAAAACAAGCTTGTTGCATATGCAGATGATGCTACTCTCTTTACATCAATTTCATTTCTGAATGTAGATCTGGGGTTGCTGAATCACTTAATAAAGATTTAGCTAAAATTAGTGCATGGTGCAAATTATGGGGTATGAAGTTGAATCCTAACAAAACTCAAAGTATGATTGTAAGTAGGTCGAGGACGGTGGCTCCTCAACATCCACATATCAGTATTGATAATGTTTCTTTAAATTTGTATGACTCTTTCAAAATTTTAGGTGTGATTCTCGACAGCAAGTTTACTTTTGAGAAACACATTAGGTCTCTGTCTTTTTCAATTGCACAAAAAATTGGCTTATTGAGAAAGTCTTACAAGATTTTCGTTGATCAATCTATTCTGAAGAAGTGTTTTAATTCTTTCATTCTACCTTGTTCTGAGTATTGTTCTCCTGTCTGGAGTTCAGCTGCTGATTCTCATCTTAATTTGTTGGACAGAAACTTACGGTCTATTAAATTTCTTATTCCTGATCTAGAAATTATTCTTTGGCACCATCGTTCAATTAGTTCATTATGCATGTTGCATAAGATTTTTCATAACTCTGACCATCCTTTACATTCAGATCTCCCTGGATAATTCTATCCTTTTCGTAATACTAGGCAGGCAGTTAATTTTAATAGCCATGCCTTCTCCATCATGAAGCTCAATACTACACAGTATTCTAGATGTTTTATTCCAGCTGTTACTAAGTTGTGGAATGATCTTCCTAATCAGGTAGTTGAAGTAGTAGAACTTCAAAAGTTCAAAGTTGGAGCAAATGTTTTTATGTTGACCATGCTGACATGAGTCTTTTTATAGTTTATATATGACATATCTGTTTTTGACGTTGTTAATAGTTTATATAGGACATATCTGTTTTGACGCTGTTACTGTATTTAGAATGATATATTGTTATTTTATTCTCCTCATTTATTTATTTCCTTATTTCCTTTCCTCACTGGGCTATTTTCCCTGTTGGAGCCCTTGGGCTTATAGCATCTTGCTTTTCCAACTAGGGTTGTAACTTGGCTAGTATTAATAATAATAAAATGTGTTGATACCCTATTGGTGAGAGTATATTTCCATGACAGTGGAGAATTCCACAAAACCTAACAATTCAGCATATTGACTGAGAGATATTCCATTTTTCTAGCCAAGGGTTAAGTAGTACCATTCAAGCAATCATTACACAAGGTATTCGCTTGAGATTATTGGCTTTATACAGTGTATTCACAAACCTTTTTGAGTTAGCGCCATATGTATGGTCAGAAAGAGAAAAAACATTTCAAATAATTAGCTTGCTGAATGATGCTCCGGCAATGGAGGTAATGTGTTAGCCATAAGACAGTTTAAGAAGTTATACTGAAATAAAACGACGTTAATTGAGAAATACACCTTACCTGATGCGAGAAAAGGGGACATGAATGAAAATTACAAACCCAAAATTCGGAAAGGTGAATCCATTTTTAATTTTGCAACTGGTATTTTTCGGGATTGGGATTTGCTTGCTACACGGAGTGCCAATCTCCCAGAAGGTGATAGAAAAGCGATTGCACATAAACATATTTGCATATTAGTAAACCCGTACTTTTATAGTTATTTGTTCGTGACAACCTCTCGTTAGCATGCGTAGTGGTGGCGATACAAAACATTTTAGACAGTTTGCCAGAAGAAAAGATGATGGAGAATAACTGCCCTGATTCCGAGAAAATGGCAGCCATGAGAGGCACTCACCAACCCCCAAAGCGGGAGAGGGAGAACGCAGTCAGCAGGTGAGAAGAGCAGTGTGGGGGAGAGGGGCACTAACGAGTGGAGTGCTCCACCCAAGAATCCTCCCTCTGTTACACTTATCTGGCCTACGGTCATGTATCTTGAGAGTGCCCAGCCAAAAATGCCAAGGGCAGGCGGGAGGTGGCACACGCACACCATCCCGTGCCCAACATCCGAGGAAAAGGAAACAGAAGAAGGAGACGAGGGAGATCGATGGCCCCCGCATGACCTCAGAAACAGCAGCTGAGGCAGCAGTGAGAGTGACTACAATGGACTCGGTGGAGCAGACACTGAGACCTCCCTTGGTACCCCCGACCTCACCCTCGCAACACTAGGGACAGGAGGAGGGGGCAGCAGTATTGCAAGCGAGGTTGTTGGCGCATGCCCCACATATCCTAATGGGGGGCTAGGAATGTTAGCAGTCTTGATTGACCTACTAAATAAGTCCATTCGAGCGCTGATCGACACAGGAGCCAGTGTTTTGCTTATTGAAAGAGAATTCTGCTCAAACCCACTACAGTCAGCGGCATCCATCAACCTCGACACGCCAGGAGGAAACAAACTGCACGCAAGGCATACAACAATTTTCAACTTTAAGGTGCTATCTGTGAGGTTTACACATGATTTTTTTGTCTTGCCCACCTTTGGAATTCCAGGGATCGAGGCTACATATGGGTTAGATTCATTTATTAGTAATTAGATATACATTTGCGGGGAAAAACATAGAATACCAGTAAACGCAGGAGGGTGTATTTTGCTGATAGAAAGTCAAGAGAGAGTAAGCGCTTGTGCGGGAACAGAGAGACGATTAAGTAAGGTAACACCTGTACCTGAAAGAGGAGAAGTATTGCCTCCCCAGAAACTTACAAGCATATCAGTGACCACATGTCAGCCTCTCCCGGAGGGAACCAAGGTCGTGCTTAAACCCCATGACAGATAAACTTAGAGAGCTTGTCAGAAATAAAAGATAACAGAGCTGATATAACAATAGTTAATTTGTCAAATAAAAGTCTTGTGTTAGGAACTGACTGTGTGTGTGAATTAGAGTTATGTGAAATTGCTAATAATGAGATCTTGGAAGCCGCAACTCCAGGCCGCACAGACGAACGCAATCAGAACTTGATTATACAATCACGAAAACTATGTCTGCCAGAATATCAACCTGTAGTGAGTAACATTGTTAATAATCATTCCGATGTAATTGCAATTGGAGACGAGCCACCCGGGAGGATTGATCGATTTCACTTTAGCATTGAAACTGGGCAGGCAGAGCCGATTAGGTCAAGGCCTTATAAGGTACCCATTTATTTCTATGAAGAGAGAGAAAGGGAAATTAGTAAATTAAGGGAACAAGGGATAATCGATGAGAGCAAATCTCCCTAGGCTTCTCCAATGTAGCTATTATGAAAAAGGATGGCTCGGTAAGATTGTGTGTTGATTATAGGAAGTTGAATGCAGTCACTAAGGATAAGGTATTTCCATAGCCCTAGATCGATGAATTACTTGTGAACGTACGGTATAGTAAATATTTCACAACTATCCAAAAATATGGATACTATCAAATACCCATTCAGGAAGACAGTAAATGTAAAATGGCATTTATAGCTAACGATCAACTATTTTAGTTTAATTTTCTTCCTTTCAGTTTTAAAAATGGTCCAAGTCATTTTTCTAGAGTAATGATGGCGGTTTTGTCTTCCTTAATTTGGCATAATGTTCTTGTTTATATAGACGATATCATAATTACAGAGACAATGGCTGAAGAACATATAATAATATTAGTAAAGTTTTAGAAGCATTACTAGGTAATGGTATGAAAATATATTTGTCAAAGTGCAAATTTTTCTGTAAACAGGTCGAATTTTTAGGTCATATGATAACCCCAGAAGGTGTCCAACCCTGCCCCAGTAAAGTAGAAGCTATTAGAGATTTCCCCAGGCCACGAACCCTAAGGAAGTAGCTGGTTTCCTTGGACTCACTGGGCATTGCCGTAAACTCATAAGAGATCTGAAGAGATAGCAACACCTTTAGATGCTTTAAAGAAACGAAAAGTAATAAATTGGTGAGTGGAGGAAAAGAGGGCCTTTAACCATTTGAAAGCTGTTTTAACTAGCAATAACTTAATCACATATCCTAGATTTGATCGCCCATTTTTAGTGACAACAGACGCGAGTAGCGTAGATATTGGTAGTGTAATTTCTCAATGATATGATAAAGGTAGAGAGCAACCTATTTATTTTGCTTCCAGGTCATTAAAAGGGGCAGGAAAGAATTGTAGTACATTCGATTGAGAGGCATTGGCTATTCTTTGGGTTCTAGAGAGGCGTCATTTCTTTTCATCACGTCCCTTACGTGATTTATTTTACAAAGGTGACTTGAAATCTAGACAAGCGAGATGGATTGAAAGATTGTTAGAGTTTATTATAAAGGTGCTTTGACCACATACAAAGTAAAGCTAACAAGGCAGCTGATGCCCTATCTAGAGGAGCAGTAATAGGAGTAATAACTAGGACACAAAAGAGGAACGAAGAACGAAACCAAAATATTGAAGACCCCCATCAAAATGAGGAATGGGATAAGAATTCACATGAGGAGCCATCAGAATATGAGATCCACGAGCGAGAGAAAGGACTTGTCGTATGGTTTGTCCTTAAAGACTGGTGTGACGCTCCAATCCTGTGAGAAATGCCCACACACGCTACGGACTAGCCTGCTTAGTTCAAGAGGATTGGGCACCCAGGATAGGCCCACATGGTTATGTTTTTAGTACTTATTAACTAAATCTGGTATGTTACCCGGTATTAAGTACAATTGGTAGCCTACATCTAATTTTGAAAATGCCAAATTTTGGTACTTCTTATTTACTTTATTTTTCTATGTAATATAAATCAATGAAATCTGACTTGAAACAATCATATGAAGGAACGTAATAGGCATTCTCCGTCAGCTTCTACGTGGTAGTGATTTGTTTCAGTATCTGTTTATTATCCGAATACAAGACACTATTGCACAAATAATGCAGAATACTTTGTTGTTTAATTTAAAGATAGAATATGCTCTGAAAAAGAAGAGTAAATTGGTGAAAAAAGTATGGGGGGAAAACATAAAATAAAGAGTAATGAAATGCATAATATTACAAATTTGTGAAATGCAATCAGTTTATATTTTTATTATAAAAAGT
>NC_090743.1:64555455-64562955 GCF_036898095.1 Palaemon carinicauda
GGTAATTTTTTCCCGGTCGACTAGACCTAGAGACCTAAGATGTCACCGTTATACATCTTTTCAACTAACTATAAACTATGTTAGAGCTTCCTGCCCCCTACAGGGAAGAGTCCTACTAGACTCTGGAAAAGTCTCGAAGAGTACATATATCTATGTATGAATACCAGGCAAGCTGATATAGTGGTCTCGCCCTATATTAAGTAAAGCATAGTTTGTAAAGAACCACTGCGTCAATATGAAATATCGACCAGTTCTCCGCACAATACTTGTATTGGAAAAAGGTTTTATATCCGCATAGGAGGAAAACCAATGCAACATAGCTTGCATAAGGGAACAATTCTATTAGAATTATCCCAGATAAGGTACATAGAATGAATGCTCAATTATACCAATAAATTGACACAGGTGAAGGAGACGCAAGGTTCTCAAGAACCAGATTATTGACAGGCAATAAATAGACAGGTTAACCACAATTATATATATATATACATAAGAAGAGGATAACCCAAAACTTTAAGCATAAGTATGATAGTAAACAGAGCTTGTTTGTCTGAAAGAAAAAACATTAGATGCCACTTTTAAGATACCGAGGTATCAAAGTCATAAAAGCCTGTATTACAAATCAATGACATTAGCGTTAGAAACGCTCGGCACACATGTCTGCACTTATGCTAGGTTCACCTTCGGAAATGGAACAGTCTGGATGGGCAACACAGTGCCCTCACTTAGTTTGTAGTACAGTATGTAACTACACACTCACCCTGGAATTAATCGTCCCAATTAAGACCACTGTTCCTCGCAGAGTTAAACAGTAGGGTTAACACCGCGACCCACTGCTACCACAGATCTCTTTTAGTTCCTCTACTTGCTTCGCATAGTGGCGAAAGAACACTCTGGAAGACTTCCAGCCAGTGTATGAACGGAGATGTTCAAAATCCATACAATTAAAGAAATTTAAGAATGAGGCAACTTTCCTCGGATCGTGATCTGCGGGTGTATTGTCAGGATCCGCTCTGCGAATAAAATATGTGATTTTCGCTCTGAGTTGATTCAGAGATAAATTTGAGCCTGATGTTTCTCCCCTGAATAGTTGACCACCCTTGAAGTCTGAAGTTCTATGAAGATAGACCTTTAGGCATTCTACTGGACATAGAGATGCATCTTCTTTCAGAGGGCAGATTCTCCAGGGACCCCACCTGTTGGTGGGTAACTCATTCTTGGCGAGAAACGTAGGATCCGGAAACAGGTTCAGTTCTCCCCCATCCAGGAACTGAACACGACCTGCCTCTCTCGAGAGGCTACAATCTCACTAACCCTGGCCCCGGACGCGAGTGCAAAATAGGAAAATAACTTTTTGTGTCAAATCCTTTAACGCACACTCTTCATTGCTCAACAGAGAAACGAAATGAAGAACTTGTCTAAAGACCATGAAATGGGCTTTGGAGGTGCTGAAGGTCTGAGCCTAGCACAGGCTTTCGGGACTTTATTAAAGATCTCGTTACCTAGGTCGACCTGGAAGGCATATAGAATGGGTCTTGTCAAAGCAGACTTACACGCTGAAATCGTGTTCGCTGCCAACCCTTGACCATGGAGGTGGAGAAGAAAGATAAGCAGAAGTCTGTCAAGATCTCCTGCGGATTCTTCGCCTTGACAAAAGGCCACCCATTTTCTCCAAGATGACTCATATTGCCTTCTAGTAGATTTGCACTTATATTCCTCAAGGAAGTCTATACTGGCTTTCGAAATCCCGAAACGCTTTCTCACCGCTAGGGAGAGAAAATCATGAGCTGCAGGGTCCGGGTTTTCTGTAATGAAGCGCAGACAGTTGACTTCTGGACTCGCTGGGTCAGAACTGGATCTGGTAGTGGTACAAACTTCAGCTACAGTTCCAATGCCAGGAGGAACCACACGCTGTTCGGCCACTTGTGGGCCACTATTGCCGCTACCCTATGAAGGATCTCAGTTTGTTGAGGACCCTCAACAGAAGGTTGTGAGGAGGGAACAGATAAATCTTGGACCATCTGTTCCAGTCGAGGGACATCGCGTCCACTGCTTCCGCTAAGGGGTCCTCGTACGGGGCACGTACAGGGGCAACTTCTTGTTGTCTTTCGTCGCAAAGAGGTCTATCTGCAGTTCTGGGACTGATTCAGAATGAAGGAGAATGATCCTGCGTCTAAGGACCATTCCGACTCTATCGGTGTGAACCTGGATAGAGCGTCCGCTGTCACATTGCGGACTCCTTGAAGGTGAACTGCCGACAGGTACCACTTCTTCTTTTCCGCCAATCGGAAGACGGCCAACATCACCTGGTTGAGAGGTGGTGACCTCGATCCTTGTCGATTCAAGTATCTCACAACTACCTCGCTGTCTATCACCACCTTATGTGGATCGAGTGACGCAGGGAGACTTTCTTTAAGGTAAGGAGCACTGCCCTAGCTTCTAGAAAGTTTTATGTGAAAGGTCTTGAATAGCCTGGACCAAGTCCCCTGGACTTTTTTCCGATGAGAGTGACCTCCCCATCCCTCCTTCGAGGCGTCTGAGTGAATCGTCACCGACGGGGGAGGTGGCTGAAGAAGAACCGACTTCTTTAGATGTCTGGCTTGGGACCAAGGCCTGAGAAGAGTACTTAGCCGAAGCGGCTGGTCTTCTCAGATCTCTTCACGCGTTTGATGCATAACTTCTCCAAACTCCGATTGCATCCTTTAGCTGTGCTCTTAGCACTGGGTCTGTCACCGAAGCAAACTGGAGAGAGCGCAGTACTCTCTCCTGCTCGTGTCTTGATATCCTTTCGGAATCTTGAAGTCTCTTGACAGAACCCGCTATCTCCTTCCTTTTCTTCGCCGGGGTGGAGAAACGGTGTGACAAAAGGTCCCAGTGGATTCCCAGCCACTGGAACTTTTGGGATGGAGAAAGTCGAGACTTTTTCTGTTGATCTTGAAGCCTAGGTACTCTAGGAACTGGATCACTTGACTGGAAGCTTGCAAGCATTCTGTCTCGGATGCTGCCCACAATAACCAGTCGTCCAGGTAGGCTACTACCTGAATTCCCTTTAGGCGTAATTGTTTGAGAGCTACGCTCGCAAGCTTCGTAAAAATCCTTGGGGCTATGTTTAGCCCGAATGGCATGGCTCCAAAGGCGTATAGTCTTCGTTGTAGCCTGAACCCTAGGTAGGGGGAGAGTCGATGGCTAATTGGAATGTGCCAATAGGCGTCTGACAAGTCTATAGAGACGAAATATGCCCTCTTGGGCAGTAAGGTCCTTATGTGTTGCAGTGTTAGCATTTTGAATTTGCAATTCACTATGAACTTGTTGAGTGGCGACAAGTCCAGAATGACTCTGAGCTTTTCCGAGTCTTTCTTGAGAACACAAAACAGCCTCCCTTAGAAATTGATGGGCTTCACCCTTCGGATCACCTTTTTTCTCCAACAGTTCTTGAACGTACTCCTCCATAACGGGGGTGGAGTGTTGGAAAAACCGAAGGCACGGGGGTGGAGTGCTGTACCAGCTCCCGCCCAGTCCATTCTTGAGTAGGCTGTGGGCCCAGGGATCGAAGGTCCACCGATCCCGAAATTTCAGAAGTCTCCCTCCTATCGGTATCACCTCACTTGGACTGCTGTCCTGACGTCTTGCCTTCCTGACCACGACCACCCCTGAATCCCCTTCCCCTTGAGGGGCGTCTAGACGAGCCTCTGGCTGCTCCTCTAGGCTTTGCTCGAAAGGAAGTAGACTGCCCTTCGAACGCTGGGGTGAATGCCGTGGACTGTGTCGACACGGCCTGGGGTACCCACTGAAAGGTGGTCGGGGTTTGTGCCACGATCTGGGGCACTGGGGGCAATGGCAATTGCAGTTGCTGTTGCTGTCTAAGAGGCTTGGCTGGCCGAGACGGTAGCCTAGTCCTCATAGTCTTCCTCTTTGGTTGAGGACCCTCATCCGGGGAAGACTTTCTTTTGATAGCCAGGCCCCACTTCTGGAGAAGGTTTCTATTCTCCAAGGCGGCCTTATCAACAACTTCTTTGACCAAGTCGGTAGGGAAAAGGTCTTTTCCCCAAATGTTGGAGGAGATTAGTTTCTTTGGCTCGTGCCTCACCGTAGCCGAGGTAAACACGAACTCCCTACAAGCTCTCCTTGCCTTGACGAAGCCATAAAGGTCCTTCGTCACTGTGGCCAGATGAGGCTTGGCCACTACCATGAACATTTCATGGACCTTGGGGTCACTTGCCATCGTCTCGAGAGTAGTCTGAAGAGACATTGAGGCAGTCAGTCTTTCTTTTGTATCGAACTCACTTCGCAAAAGAAAGTCAGACAGCTTAGGGAGGTCCTTGCCGAACTGACATCCGGCAATATCAGCCTCCAACTTTCCCACTGAGAACGTAAGATGGACGTCCTTCCAGTCTTTGTGGTCCATAGGCAGGGCCAGCGACAAGGGTTTACACTCCTCTAGGGAGGGGCAAGACTTTCCGGCCTCGATTGCTTTTAGTACAGCCAGAAACCCTTTCTGTAAAAAGGGGAAGGCTCTAGTAGGCGAGGACACAAAGGAAGGGAGCTTCCTATTCAATGCGGCTACCTTTGAGTTAGAGAAGCCCCTCTCTTTCATCGAGGATGAAAGTAGAGCTTGAGCCTTAGCATGGTCCATCACTATGACCTCCTTCGGCTCTGTCTCCTCCTTTGAAGCTGGTTCCTTCCTCAGCCGGACATAACAGTCTGGATATGATGCCTTGCTGGGCCAGAATTCCACCTCCTCCAGGGGAACTGAGCCCAGCTTATCCGAGATGACGATCTTTCCAGTCGTCATCGGCATGTGCTCAGCATACCTCCATGGGTTAGCATCTGAGCACAAGGGAAGGTCTTTCACATTGAGCTTTTTCTGGGGCCCATGTGATTCTGCAAGGCACTGCATTCGCAGTTCCATTGCAGCCGCCTTCTCCTGATTCTCCTTCTGCATTTGTTGGATCATTCCAACAATAGAAGAGAGGGCCTGTCCCAGCTCTACTGGGAGACCGGCCGATGTAGAGGGGCTTGAACTTCATCCTGGGCTTCTGCCAGGAGGTCTTCCTCCTGACACCCGTCCACATCAGACATCCTGTCATCTAGCTGGATGTCTTGCATCGCGACCACGACTTCAGCATCCACCTGGATCTGAACTTAGGGGATCTCCTCTTGAGGCTGGGGAATCACTGCATCAGCTGATGCCTTAGGGAAAGGATACACCCTCATCTTCTCACTTGGAAGATAAGGGCCAGAAGTGTTCTTTTGGAAGCCCCTTACCCAGGTACGAAGCTTCTTCCTAGCTATTTAAATGTCTCAGTAATCAGGTTAGTGCACACAGTACATACCTGAGGGTCCCAATACCGGAGATCATCCTTGGAGACAGCGTATGCTGCGTGTCTCCTACAAAACTCATGTCCGCAGAGGTTCTTGCTGCTGACATTGCAGAAAGCACTTCCCCACTTCGGAGTGTCCTTTTGTAAAGAGAAGAAATTATCATGAGTATCAAGTGAACTATGTATCACTGGATATGCATAGTATAGCATAACAATTCAGAAAGGAAAGACACACACTTGTGTTTCCCTCACAACCCATTGTTGCAGCCTTCCAGATAATAAAATCAAAATGGTTTATCTCTTCTAGAGTAACCAATGCAAGGTTTCCAGAGGAAACAGGTGGAGCTCACACCTAAGCAATGATTTTAAAATCCTGGATAATAGACAGGGAAGAACTCAGCTTCCTATCTGTAGGGCAACAGCAAAGGGATGTGCAGGAAAAAACAATAGTGTTAGAAGACACAGTGCTGTACCAAAACCCTTACCATAGTTTTCTTCTTACTGTATATGTTATACTGAAGAATACTAGTACAGTATAGGGGGATGTGTGCCGGCCTGCCTTTGCCGGCCGGCACACACCACAACTAGCTTTAAAGTATACTACTTAACAGCTATAGGGCGGCAGCACTCTGGTTCAAATGCCTGTGCCGGTCGGCAGCAACTGCCGGCCGGTAACAGCCAGTGTTGGCCGGCAATGGCTGCCGGCCAGCAACTACACAAGGTAGTACCCAGCTGCCGGCCACACTCTTGGTGACCGGCAGACAAGGGCTGACATAAGCCGGCCGGCAAAGGTACAAGACCGATGCCAGCTGGCAGCAAAAGAACCAGAGGACTACACCTGCCCGGCAGCCGGCCTCATAGGCCGGCAGCCGGGACAGGTACAGCACTAGAAGAAAAATAGAATGGATGCCGGGATAAGAGTGTACACAACCTCCAAGCCCGGCAATCGAAAGAGTGCATATAAGGAAGGGGAGAAAATAATTCAGGCTTCCTTGATCAATGCCGTCCGACTCTGCCGGCAGGCATGGATGAGGGACCAAGAGAGGTCCGGGCAGCACTCGAAAACATAAGACCCTTGCCGGCCAGCAGCTCTGCCGGCCGGCAAGGGGCTGAGTCAATTCCACATCCCAACCTATACTAGGTCCAGAAGTAGAACGACGTACAGTACAGTAAGACCCCTGCCGGCCAGCTCTGCCGGCCGGCAAGGGGCTGAGTCAATTCCACATCCTAACCTATAATAGGTCTAGATGTAGAACGACGTACAGTACAGTAATGGCTAGGCCATTACGGAGATAGAGGGGGAAGGGACAAGAGGGTCCTGCCAACCTTGCTTTAGTGACAGATCACCCGCAGCCAAGAAACTTATCTTAGCCTAAGGGAGATCTAAGGGGAAAGGCCAGCAATACTTGCCAGCTTCCAGAGCACCAAAGCAAGGAAGGCGTTGCTACTCCCAAGGGAAGAACTTATCCTCCCCCGAGAACAGCAACAGGACTAGTCTGGTAGATCACAAAAGAAGGAGTCATAACTACAGAAACCTTCGGTAGTGACCTAAGGGAGCTAAGCTCCCTTTGTATGTGTTAGGTCAGCGAGGGGGACTCAGCCCCAAGCCAGACAACACAGACTCAGACTAAAAACTCTGCTGTTCTGTCCCTCTTGAACCATAACTACAGGAACAGGAAGGTACAGTAACACCCTAGTATAGTTTTATCGAAAATAAATTCGGAAAAAACCACTTAGGGATAAGCCCAAGGCTTAAACAGAGGGAAAGGGATTGCAAACCTTCTCCGAAGAAAAGAAAGCAACCGGGGAGTATGATAAAGTATACTAAGGCTCCATAAGCAACTAGCCTAGGCACCAAGAGAATCGATTACCTAATTCACCGAAACTCACACGTATACAATCTTGGAAATATTCCACACAGTCTAAAATGTATAAAATATAGCCTAAAGCTTCAATAAAATTTTAATTACACTCGGAAAAACCAAAATCATGCATGAAGTACTAGGACCAAACGACTAGGCTACATGGCCTAGCGTAGGCCAGAATGGCGAATACTTCGCCAAATAATACTAAGCACGAAAGGAAATCCTATGTAATGCTAAATAGCTAAAATTTATTAAAGCAAAACAACCAGGAATGTCGCTCTGACTAACTAATTTATACCTAGCGAGCGACAGTG
>NC_090743.1:64565455-64566596 GCF_036898095.1 Palaemon carinicauda
AGACCCATCTCCACCATGATAGCTGAATCGTGAGTTTGCAACACGTGGTTATTTTAATGAACATATATCACAAGCACACGTGATTTTAATTAATGTAAATATCACCCACGAAATGCATTTAATACCGAATTCTATCTTGGGAAATACATATCCACTTGGAATTCATTTTATGGTAACAGCTTCTGGCCGGGTGGTGATTCGAACCACCACCTGTACGGCTAGAAACTATGCTTGGCAGGGACCCTATCGACTCAGCTATCAAGAGAGACTAAAAGTTTATGACAAGTCCCCCTACATATTCCTGTCGAATTCAGGATTCTGTTCATAGACTTGAAATAGACCCATCTCCACCATGATAGCTATTCCTGTCGAATTCAGGATTCTGTTCATAGACTTGAAATAGACCCATCTCCACCATGATAGCTATCATGGTGGAGATGGGTCTATTTCAAGTCTATGAACAGAATCCTGAATTCGACAGGAATATGTAGGGGGACTTGTCATAAACTTTTAGTCTCTCTTGATAGCTGAGTCGATAGGGTCCCTGCCAAGCATAGTTTCTAGCCGTACAGGTGGTGGTTCGAATCACCACCCGGCCAGAAGCTGTTACCATAAAATGAATTCCAAGTGGATATGTATTTCCCAAGATAGAATTCGGTAATAAATGCATTTCGTGGGTGATATTTACATTAATTAAAATCACGTGTGCTTGTGATATATGTTCATTAAAATAACCACGTGTTGCAAACTCACGATTCAGCTATCATGGTGGAGATGGGTCTATTTCAAGTCTATGAACAGAATCCTGAATTCGACAGGAATATGTAGGGGGACTTGTCATAAACTTTTAGTCTCTCTTGATAGCTGAGTCGATAGGGTCCCTGCCAAGCATAGTTTCTAGCCGTACAGGTGGTGGTTCGAATCACCACCCGGCCAGAAGCTGTTACCATAAAATGAATTCCAAGTGGATATGTATTTCCCAAGATAGAATTCGGTATTAAATGCATTTCGTGGGTGATATTTACATTAATTAAAATCACGTGTGCTTGTGATATATGTTCATTAAAATAACCACGTGTTGCAAACTCACGATTCAGCTATCATGGTGGAGATGGGTCTATTTCAAGTCTATGAACAGAAT
>NC_090743.1:64569596-64572096 GCF_036898095.1 Palaemon carinicauda
AATGTCGTTCATCACCACGAGGACCATTTTACCGCGATTGCCCCTTTTTCATTTTTTTTCATTTTTTTGCCAAGTCATTTTTCCGTAAGATATTGCCAAATAGTGTCGTAAACTTTTGCTTGTTTAGTGTTGGAAAGTGTGTCTAGATGATCTGGCTACCCATGCATGACTTTGTTTTTGTCAGATACGACGTAGTTATTGGTATATTGGGTATTTAACTGCGGTTACCAATTTCTGTTTTTTTTTCAATATTTGTAAAAATTACTACGTAGTAAGGAATTGCCGTATATTATTCATTTTTTTTTCATGTTTATGTGGTAGAAAGTGTGCCTTGATGGTTGGGCTAACACGTGCATGTCTTTTTTTTTATCTGAGATGTCGTATATTAGAATGTCGGGCATTTTACCGCGAGTGTCCCTTTTTAATTATTTTAAATTTTTTTGCCAAGTCATTTTTCCGTAAGATATTGCGAAATAGTGTCGTAAAACTTTTGCTTTTCTAATGTTGGAAAGTGTGTCTAGATGATCTGGCTACCCATGCGTGATTTTGTTTTAGTCAGATACGACGTAGTTATTGGTATATTGGGTATTTAACTGCGGTTGCCAATTTCTGTTTTTTTTCAATATTTGTAAAAATTTACTACGTAGTAAGGAATTGCCGTATATTATTGATTTTTTTTTCATGTTTATGTGTTAGAAAGTGTGCCTTGATGGTTGGGCTAACACGTGCATGTCTTTTTTTTTTATCTGAGATGCCGTATATTAGAATGTTGGGCATTTTTCCGCGAGTGCCCCTATTTATTTGTTTTGCATTTTTTTGCTTAGTCATGTTACCGTAAGGAATTGGCAAGTAGTGTCGCAAAACTTATATTTTTATAGTATTGGAAAGTGTTTCTAGATGATCTGGCTACCCATGCCTATTTTTTTTTTAGCCAGATATGGCGTATATATAAGTATGTGTTCGATTTTCCTGTGATTGCCATTTTTTCGTTTTTTCCCATTTCTTTCAAAATTACTACGTACTAAGGAACTATCACAGAGTAATATTTCATTTATATGTTTATTTGTCGGAAAATATGCCTTGATGGTTTGCCTAGCACGTGGCTGAAATTTTTTTTTCTGAAATGCCGTATATTAGAATGGCCATTTTTCCACGAGTACCCCTTTTTATTTGTTTTGCATTTTTTTTGCTTAGTCATGTTACCGTAAGGAATTGGCAAGTAGTGTCGCAAAACTTATATTTTTTATAGTGTTGGAAAGTGTTTCTAGATGATCTGGCTACCCATGCCTATCTTTTTTTTAGCCAGATATGGCGTATATATAGGTATGTGTTCGATTTTCCGGTGATTGCCATTTTTTCGTTTTTTCCCAATTCTTTCAAAATTACTACGTACTAAGGAACTATCACAGAGTAATGATTCCTCTAGATGTTTATTTGTCGGAATATTTTGTTTACTTTTTTTTTGATTGAATATCATCAAATTTTTTTAGCTAAAATATTGTTTTAAATTTTTTTTTTCGATTTTATTTCCCTTCAAAAAAAATTTTTTGGGTCAGAATTTTAATTTTATAGTCGAAAAATAATCGACAATTATCCAGCAACCCACCATACAATTTTTATGCATATCCAATAATAATTAGATTAGTAAATAACACCTTGAAATTGACATACCCTTCCTACATTTCAAGTGGCAGATTAGGGAGTCTGAGTCAGTGTGGTTGGCGGCCATTTTGTGGACATATCCGAAGCGTAAGCTGCCCTATCTATATATATTCTTGTTCCCTATAGAATTTGTGATATTTTGGTATATTTTTACCTGCATAAATATCATATTATATATTAAATATATGTATTTTTTTACGAAATTTCCAAGTACTCAAAAAATTACCTTTAGATATGGCCCCTGATATAAATGTAATTTACAAAATATGAAGATTTTTTTACATATTTCTATTTTAGGATAACATATGTTTATTCCCTAAAAAAATTAGCCACTTCCTATTTCATTTGGGTACCCAAAAAAATTCATGAAATTTGGACAATTTTTTTTGGCCAAAAAAAGTTACCCTTTTTTTCTCATTTCAGATCTTCACCTCCATGGGTCTGACTTCATCCAAAATACATCAAGATGTGTCCTAAACATTCAAGAATCAATTCCTAAAAGGATTTGTGTATATATGTATAAACTTTTTTTTTATGAATTTTTATGTCAGGTCTTTTTTTTTTTCTACTTAATTTTTTAAAATATTTATAATAAATAGTTTTTCTGCAGATGAGTAGTATTTATCTTTACAGTTGTTTTAAGCATTCATTGAAGTTTTTTTTGGCAAAGAAAAAAGGAGGTTACTGCAAAAACTGATTTTTCAAGAATTTTTTTTGGCGTCGGGTCGTTCGCGTCCGAGTATACCCTTAAAGGGGTGTCCGAGGACCGTACCTATCCAGGGTTATGAAATTGTCGTAGAATGGTGCAACTTGTATAGGTTATCAGTTGTGGAAAGTC
>NC_090743.1:64579596-64582096 GCF_036898095.1 Palaemon carinicauda
TCTTTGTTTTTTATAAAGACATCAGATTTCTTAGCTCCAAAGTTATCTGTTATTTTGCACAAGTTAGCAAAAAGAGGAGCTTTTAGCACTTGTTGGAGAATTGGTAATGTTACTCCTCTATATAAATGTGTTTGTGGAAGCTCAATTCCCACTGATTACTGCCCAATTTCCATAACTCCCATATCATCTAAAGTTTTTGAACGTCTTCTGGCAAAACGTCTTAATAGGTTTGCTGAAGGTAATCATCTACTCCCTAGTTTACAATTTGGTTTTCATAAAGGGCGTGGAGCATGTGATGGTAATGTTACTCCTCTATATAAATGTGTTTGTGGAAGATCAATTCCCACTGATTACCGCCCAATTTCCATAACTCCCATATCATCTAAAGTTTTTGAACGTCTTCTGGCAAAACGTCTTAATAGGTTTGCTGAAGGTAATCATCTACTCCCTAGTTTACAATTTGGTTTTCATAAAGGGCGTGGAGCATGTGATGCCCTTCTTACAATCTCCAATGCTGTAGAGAAATCCCTTGATTGTGGTCGGGAAGTTCGTATGATTGGCCTTGATTTTAGTGCTGCCTTTGACCGTGTTAATCATGAGGCCCTTGTTTTCAAACTAAGACACTTGGGAGTGGGTGGGTCGTTTCTTAGTATTGTTATTGTTTTTTTTTAATTAATAGATCTAAAAGAGTTGTTGCTGATGGGCACCATAGTGAGTATAGGAATGTGATATCCGGTGTTCCACAGGGTAGTGTTCTTGGCCCATTACTTTTCATACTATATACACATGACATGTGTTTTGGCCTAGAAAACAAGCTTGTTGCATATGCAGATGATGCTACTCTCTTTACATCAATTTCATTTCTGAATGTAGATCTGGGGTTGCTGAATCCCTTAATAAAGATTTAGCAAAAATTAGTGCATGGTGCAAATTATGGGGTATGAAGTTGAATCCTAACAAAACTCAAAGTATGATTGTAAGTAGGTCAAGGACGGTGGCTCCTCAACATCCGGATATCAGTATTGATAATGTTTCTTTAAATTTGTATGACTCTTTCAAAATTTTAGGTGTGATTCTCGACAGCAGATTTACTTTTGAAAAACACAGTAGGTCTCTGTCTTCTTCAATTGCACAAAAAATTGGCTTATTGAGTAAGTCTTACAAGATTTTTGGTGATCAATCTATTCTGAAGAAGTGTTTTAATTCTTTCATTCTACCTTGTTTTGAGTATTGTTCTCCTGTCTGGAGTTCAGCTGCTGATTCTCATCTTAATTTGTTGGACAGAAACTTACGGTCTATTAAATTTCTTATTCCTGATCTAAATATTAGTCTATGGCACCATTGTTCAATTAGTTCATTATGCATGTTGTATAAGATTTTTCATAACTCTGACCATCCTTTACATTCATATCTCCCTGGATAATTCTATCCTTTTCGTAATACTAGGCAGACAGTTAATTTTAATAGCCATGCCTTCTCCAACATGAGGCTCAATACTACACAGTATTCTAGAAGTTTTCTTCCAGCTGTTACTAAGTTGTGGAATGATCTTCCTAATCAGGTAGTTGAAGTCGTAGTACTTCAAAAGTTCAAAGTTGGAGCAAATGTTTTTATGTTGACCACGCTGACATGAGTCTTTTTATAGTTTATATATGACATATCTGTTTTTGACGTTGTTAATAGTTTATATAGGACATATCTGTTTTGACGCTGTTACTGTATTTAGAATGATATATTGTTATTGTATTCTCCTTATTTATTTATTTTCTTATTTTCTTTCCTCACTGGGCTATTTTCCCTGTTGGAGCCCTTAGGCTTATAGCATCTTGCTTTTCCAACTAGGGTTGTAACTTGGCTAGTATTAATAATAATAAAATGTGTTGATACCCTATTGGTGAGAGTATATTTCCATGACAGTGGAGAATTCCACAAAACCTAACAATTCAGCATATTGACTGAGAGATATTCCATTTTTCTAGCCAAGGGTTAAGTAGTACCATTCAAGCAATCATTAGACAAGGTATTCGCTTGAGATTATTGGCTTTATACAGTGTATTCACAAACCTTTTTGAGTTAGCGCCATATGTATGGTCAGAAAGAGAAAAAGCATTTCAAATAATTAGCTTGCTGAATGATGCTCCGGCAATGGAGGTAATGTGTTACCCATAAGACAGTTTAAGAAGTTATACTGAAATAAAACGACGTTAATTGAGAAATACACCTTACCTGATGCGAGAAAAGGGGACATGGATGAAAATTACAAAATTCGTAAAGGTGAATCCATTTTTAATTTTGCAACTGGTATTTTTCGGGATTGGGATTTGCTTGCTACGCGGAGTGCCAATCTCCCAGAAGGTGATAAAAAAGAGATTGCATATAAACATATTTGCATATTAGTAAACCCGTACTTTTATAGTTATTTGTTCGTAACAACCTCTCGTTAGCATGCGGAGTGGTGGCGATACAAAACATTTTAGACAGTTTGCCAGAAGAAAAGATA
>NC_090743.1:64594596-64619596 GCF_036898095.1 Palaemon carinicauda
ATTTCTTCACTTTTTGAGTGCTCTGATCGGATATTTATAACAGAATCTTATTTATAATGAAATACTGTTGTACCACTCTCTTAAAGGTGAAATTAACTGTTAAAAAGGACACAAGATGCATGTAGACATTATTCAACTAATTTAAGCGTTTCAATTCCTCCATAACTAATAAAGAATATTCCGTGGTGTAAGTTTTTTTACTCATCTGAAAAACTTTTGGTTTCCATTCCTGCTTATTATTTTCAGTGAAATATATATAAATCCTTCGTGTCTAGGTTAAATCCTTCCATTTTCTCTTTCCTTTCCTATTAGGCTAGGAAAAACCTAGTCTGGAAAATATTAATCACGGTAATATACGTAAAGGAGAGATAAAATTATCAGCTCTAATTTTACGAAAATAATCTTTTTTTTATCAATCAGAATATTCTAGTTATTTCTGGGTAAATGAGATTATATCTGGTTATAAATTGAACAGTAATAAGTAAGCTTGCAAGTGAACCCTAATTTTTATGCTATAAGACAAGTCACTGTGTGAAACTTAATTTCTAAATGCAGTGAGACAAGACTCTCTAGGAAACCTATTTTCTAAAACCTCTGAGACGAGTCTCTGTGGGAACCCTATATTCTAAAACCTGTAAGACAAGTCTGATGAAACTTATTTTCTAAAAGCTACGAAACAACTCTCTGTGGGATACTTAATTTCTAAAATCCATGAAACAAGTCTGTGTGAAACTTATTTTTTAAAAGCTATGATACAAGTTTGTGTGAAACTTATTTTCTAAAAGCTATGAAAGAGGTCTCTGTGGGAAATTTACATTCTAAAAGCTATGAAACAAGTCCTTGTGCAAAACTTGTATTCTAAAATCTATGAGACAAGTCTCAATGTGAAACTTATTTTCTAAAAGCTATGAAACAAGTCTTAGTGAGTTAAGTCTCTGTGGGAAACCTATTTTCTAAAAGCTATGAGACATGTCTCTATGTGAAACTTATTTCTAAAAGGTATGAGACAAGTCTTAAGGAGCTAAGTCTCTGTGGGAAACCTATTTTCTAAAAGCTATGAGACAAGTCTCTATGTGAAAGTTATTTTCTAAAAGCAATAACACAATTCTCTGTGGGACCCTTAATTTCTAAAATCCATGAGACTAGTCTGTGGGAAACTTATTTTCTAGAAGCTATGAGACTAGTCAGTGTGAAACTTATTTTCTAAAAGCTAAGAGAAAAGTCTGTGAGAAACTTATTTTCTAAAAGCTAATAGACAAGTCTTTGTGTAACTTATTTTCTCAAAGCTACAAGACAAGTCTGATGAAACCTATTCTCTAAAAACCATAAGACAAGTTTGTTTGAAACTTATTTTCTAAAAGCTGAGAGACCAGTCTGTGTGAAACATATTTTCTGAAAGCTAAGAGACAAGACTGTGTGAAACTTATTTTCTAAAGGCTAAGAGACACGTCTGTGTGAAACTTATTTTCTAAAAGCTATGAGACAAGTCTGATGAAATTTATTTTCCAAAAGCTTTTAGAAATGACTGATGAAACTTATTTTCTAAAAGCTATAAGACAAGTCTGATGAAACTTATTTACTAAAAGCCATGAGACAAGTTTGTGTGAAACTCAATTTCTAATAGCTATGAGACCAGTCTGTGTGGAACTTATTTTCGAAAACCTAAGAGACAAGTTTGTATGAAACTTATTTTCTAAAAGCTATGAGACTAGTCTGTGTGAAACTTATATTCTAAAAGCTAAGAGACAAGTTTCTTGTGAAACTTATTTTCTAAATGCTCTGAGACCAGTCTGATGAAGCTTATTTTCTAAAAGCCATGAGACAAGTTTTTGTGATAACTATTTTCTAAAATATATGACACCAGTCAGTATGAAACTTATTTTCTAAAAGCTATGAGACGAGTCTGTGTCAAATTTATTTTCTATAAGCTGAAAGACAAGTCTGTATGAAACTTATTTTCTAAAAGCTACTAGACCAGTCTGAGTGAAACTTATTTTCTAAAAGTTAAGAGAGAAGTCTGATGAAACTTATTTTCTAAAAGTTAAGAGAGAAGTCTGATGAAACTTGTTTTCTAAAAGGTATGAGACAAGTCTGATGAAACTTATTTTCTAAAAGCCACGAGACAAGTCTGTGTTAAACCTATTTTCTAAAAGCAATGAGATAAGTCTGATGAAACTTACTTTCTAAAAGCTGTGAGACAAATTTGTGTGAAACTTATTTCCTAAAAGCTAAGAGACAAGTCTATTTGAAACTTATCTTCTAAAAGCTATTAGAAATGACTGATGAAACTTATTTTCTAAAAGCTATAAGACAAGTCTGATGAAACTTATTTCCTAAAAGCCATGAGACAAGTTTGAGTGAAACTCAATTTCTAAAAGCTTTGAGACCAGTCTGTGTGAAACTTATTTTCGAAAACCTAAGAGACAAGTTTGTATGAAACTTATTTTCTTAATGCTAAGAGACAAGTCTGTGTGAAACTTATATTCTAAAAGCTAAGAGACAAGTCTTTTTTTGAAACTTATTTTCTAAAAGATATGAGACAAGTCTGATGAAGCTTATTTTCTAAAAGCCATGAGACAAGTTTTTGTGATAACTATTTTCTAAAAGCTATGACACCAGTCAGTATGAAACTTATTTTCTAAAAGCTATGAGAAAAGTCTGTGTCAAATTTATTTTCTAAAAGCTAAAAGACAAGTCTGTATGAAACTTATTTTCTAAAAACTAATAGACCAGTCTGTGTGAAACTTATTTTCTAAAAGTTGAGAGAGAAGTCTGATGAAACTTATTTTCTAAAAGGTATGAGACAAGTCTGATGAAACTTATTTTCTAAAAGCCACGAGACAAGTCTGTGTGAAACTTATTTTCTAAAAGCTATGAGATAAGTCTGATGAAACTTACTTTCTAAAAGCTGTGATACAAGTTTGTGTGAAACTTATTTTAAAAAAGCTAAGAGACAAGTCTGTGTGAAACTTATTTTCTAGAAGCTATGAGATAAGTGTAATGAAACTTATTTCCTTAAAGTTGAGAGTAAGTCTGTCTGAAATTTATTTTCTAAAAGCTAAGAGATATGTCTAATGATACTTATTTTCTAAAAGCTAAGAGAAAAGTTTGTGTGAAAACATATTTACTAAAAGCTATGAGACAAGTCTGTGTGAAACTTATTTCTAAAAGCTATGACACAAGTCTGATGAAACCTATTTTCTAGAAGGTATGAGATAAGTCTGATGTAAAATATTTTCTAAAAGCCATGAGACAAGTTTGTGTGAACCTTATTTTCTAAATGCTAAGAGGCAAGTTTGTGTGAAATTTATTTTCTAAAAGCAAAGAGACAAGTCTGTGTGAAACTTATTTTCTCATAGCTAAGAGATAAGTCTGTTGTAACATTTCCTAAAAGCTATGAGACAAGTCTGATGAAACTTATTTCCTAAAAGCCATGAGACAAATTTGTGTGAAACTCAATTTCTAAATGCTATGAGACCAGTCTGTGTGAAAGTTATTTTTTAAAACCTAAGAGAAAAGTCTGTGTGAAAGTTATTTTCTAAAAGCTAATAGACAAGTCTGTGTGTAACTTATTTTCTCAAAGCTACAAGACAAGTCTAATGAAACCTTTTTTCTGAAAGCCATAAGACAAGTTTGTATGAAACTTATTTTCTAAAAGCTGAGAGACCAGTCAGTGTGAAACATATTTTCTAAAAGCTAAGAGACAAGAGTGTGTGAAACTTATTTTCTAAAGGCTAAGAGACAAGTCTGATGAAACTTATTTTCTAAAAGCTATTAGAAGTGACTGATGAAACCTATTTTCTAAAAGCTATGAGACAAGTCTGTGAAACTTATTTTCTAATATCTAAGAGACAAGTCTGTGAAACTTATTTTCTAAAGGATAAGAGACAAGTTTGTGTGGAACTTATTTTCTAAAAGCTATGAGACAAATCTAATGAAGCTTATTTTCTAAAAGTCATGAGACAAGTTTTTATGATACCTATTTTCTAAAAACTATGACACCAGTCAGTGTGAAACTTATTTTCTAAAAGCTACGAGACATGTCTGTGTCAAACTTATTTTCTAAAAGCTGAAAGACAAGTCTCTATGAAACATATTTTCTAAAAGCTAATAGACCAGTCTGTGTGAAACTTATTTTCTAAAAGTTAAGAGAGAAGTCTGATGTAACTTAATTTCAAAAAGCTATGAGAAAAGTCAGATGAAAATTATTTTCTAAAAGCCATGACACAAGTTCGTGTGAGACTTATTTTTTAAAAGCTATGAAACAAGTCTAATGAAACTTATTTTCTAAAAGCTCTGAGACAAGTCTGATGAAACTCATTTCCTAAAAGCCATGAGACCAGTCTGTGTGAAACTTATTTTCTAAAAGCTAAGACACAAGTCTGTGTGAAACATATTTTCTAAAATCTAAGAGACAAGTCTGTGTGAAAATCATTTTCTAAAAGCTATGAGACATGTCTGGTGAAACTTATTTCCTAAAAGCTATGAACAAGTTTTCGTGAAACTTATGTTATAAAAGCTATGAGACAAGTTTCTAAGTAAAACTTATTTTCTAAGAGCTATGAGACTATTCTCTATGTGAAACTTGTTTTCTAAAAGCTATGAGACAAATCTTAGTGAGTTAAGTCTCTCTGGAAACCTATTTTCTAAAATCTTTGAGACAAGTCTCTATGTGAAACTTATTATCTAAAAGCTATGAGATAAATCTCTGTAGGACACTTAATTTCTAAAATCCATGAGATAAGTCTGTGTGAAACTCATTTTTTAAAATCTATGATACAAGTCCGTGTGAAACTTAATTTTCAAAAGCTCTATAAAGGTCACTGTGGGAAACTTATTTTCTAAAAGCTATGAGACAAGTCTTTTTGGAAAACTTAATTTCTAAAAATCATGACACAACTCTGTGTGAAGCTTATTTTCCAAAAGCAATGTGACAAATCTTTGTGAAACTTATTTTCTAAAAGCTATGCGAAAAGTTTGTGTGAAACGTTCTTTCTAGATGTTATGGGACAAGTCTGGGGCAAGTTATTATCTAAAAGCTATGAGACAAGTGTGTGTGAAACTTATTTTCTAATAGCTATGCGACCAGTCTGGTGAAACTTGTTTTCTAAAAGCTATGAGACAAGTTTGTGTGAAACTTATTTTCTAAAAGCTAAGAGACAAGTCTGTGTGAAACTTATTTTCTGAAAGCTATGAGATAAGTGTAATGTAACTTATTTCCTTAAAGTTATGAGTTAAGTCAGTCTGAAATTTATTTTCTAAAAGCTAAGAGACATGTCTGATGATACTTATTTTTTAAAAGTTATAAGACAAGGTTATGTGAAACATATTTTCTAAAAGCTATGAGACAAGTCTGAGTGAAACATATTTTTAAAAGCTATGACACATGTCTGATGAAACTTATTTTCTGAAAGGTATGAGGCAAGTTTATGTGAAACTTATTTTCTAAAAGCCAAGAGACAAGTCTGTGTGAAATTTATTTTCTAAAATCTAAGAGACAAGTCTGTGTGAAACTTATTTTCTCAAAGCTAAGATATAAGTCTGATGTAACTTAATTTCTAAAAGCTATGAGACAAGTCAGATGAAACTTATTTTTTGAAAGCTATGATACAAGTGTCTGTGAAACTCTTTTTTTAAAAGCTATGAAACAAGTCTAATGAAACTTATTTTCTAAAAGCTATGAGGCAAGTCTGATGAAACTCATTTCCTAAAAGCCATGAGACCAGTCTGTGTGAAACTTCTTTTCTAAAAGCTAAGAGACAAGTTTGTGTGAAACTTATTTTCTAAAATCTAGGAGACAAGTCTGTGTGAAAATCATTCTCTAAAAGCTATGAGACATGTCTGGTGAAACTTATTTCCTAAAAGCTATGAACTAGTTTGTGTGAAACTTATTTTATTAAAGCTATGAGACAAGTTTTTAAGTGAAACTTATTTTCTAAAAGCTATGAGACAATTCTCTATGTGAAACTTATTTTCTAAAAGCTATGAGACAAATTTTAGTGAATTAAGTCTTTGTGGGAAACCTATTTTCTAAAATCTTTGAGACAAGTGTCTATGTGAAACCTATTATATGAGACAAATCTCTGTAGGACTCTTAATTTTTAAAATCCAAGAGACAAGTCGTTGTGAATCTCATTTTTTAAAAGCTATGATACAAGTCCGTGTGAAACTTAATTTTCAAAAGCTCTGTAAAGGTGTCTGTGGGAAATTCATTTTCTAAAAGCTATGAGACAAGTCTTTGTGGGAAACTTGATTTCTAAAAATCATGACACAACTCTGTGTGAAGCTTATTTTCTAAAAGCAATGTGACAAATCTGTGTGAAACTTATTTTCTAAAAGCTTTGCGAAAAGTTTGTGTGAAACGTTCTTTCTAAAAGCTATGGGACAAGTCTGAGACCACTTATTATCTAAAAGCTATGAGACAAGTTTTTCGTGACACTTATTTTCTAATAGGTATGAGACCAGTCTGGTGAAATTCATTTTCTAAAAGCTATGATACAAGTCTGACGAAACTCATTTCCTAAAAGCCATGAGCCCAGTCTGTGTGAAACTTATTTTCTAAAAGGTAAGAGACAAGTCTATGTGAAAATTATTTTCTAAAAGCTATGAGACATGTCTGGGGAAACTTATTTTCTAAAAGCTATGAACAAGTTTGTGTGATACATAGTTTCTAAAAGCTATAGCACCAATCAGGGTGAAACTTATTTTCTAAAAGCTACGAGACAAGTCTGTGTCAAACTTATTTTCTAAAAGCTAAAAGACAAGTCTGTATGAAACTTATTTTCTAAAAGCTAATAGACCAGTCTGTGTGAAACTTATTTTCTAAAAGTTAAGAGAGAAGTCTGATGAAACTTATTTGCTAAAAGTTAAGAGACAAGTCTGGTTAAACTTATTTTCTTAAAGCCACGAGACAAGTTTGTGTGAAACTTATTTTCTAAATGCTATTAGATAAGTCTGATGTAACTTACTTCTTAAAACCTATGAGACAAGTTTGTGTGCAACTTATTTTCTAAAAGCTAAAAGACAAGTCTGTGTGAAACTTATTTTCCTAAAGCTATGAGATAAGTGTAATGTAATTTATTTCCTTAATGTTATGAGTTAAGTCTGTCTGAAATTTATTTTCTAAAAGCTAAGAGACATGTCTGATGATACTTATTTTTTAAAAGCTATGAGACAAGTTTATGTGAAACATATATTCTAAAAGCTATGAGACAAGTCTGATGAAACTTATTTTCTAAAAGGTATGAGATAAGTTTGATGTAACTTATTTTCTAAAAGCCATGAGACAAGTTTCTGTGAAACTTATTTTCTAAAAGCGAAGAGACAAGTCTGTGTTAAATTTATTTTCTAAAATCTAAGAGACAAGTCTGTGTGAAACTTATTTTCTCAAAGATAAGAGATAAGTCTGATGTAACTTAATTTCTGAAAGCTATGAGACAAGTCAGATGAAACTTTTTTCCTAAAAGCCATAAGTCAAGTTTATGTGAAACTTATTTATAAAATCTAAGACACAAGTCTGATGAAACTTATTTTCTAAAAGCCATGAGACAAGTTTGTGTGAAACTTATATTTTAAAAGCTATGATACAGGTCTGCGTGAAACTTATTTTTTAAAAGCTATGAAACAAGTCTAATGGAACTTATTTTCTAAAAGCTATGAGACAAGTCTGATGAAACTCATTTCCTAAAAGCCATGAGACCAGTCTGTGTGAAACTTATTTTCTAATAGCTAAGAAACAATTCTGTGTGAAACTTATTTTCTAAAAGCTAAGAGGCAAGTCTGTGTGAAACTTATTTTCTAAATGCTAAGAGACAAGTCTGTGTGAAAATCATTTTCTAAAAGCTATGAGGCATGTCTGGTGAAACTTATTTTCTAAAAGCTATGAACAAGTTTGTGTGATACCTATTTTCTTGAAGCTATGACACCAGTCAGGGTGACACTTATTTTCTAAAAGCTACGAGACAAGTCTGTGTCGAACTTATTTTCTAAAAGCTAAAAGACAAGTCTGTATGAAACTTATTTTCTGAAAGCTGATAGACCAGTCTGTGTGAAACCTATTTTCTAAAAGTTAAGAGAGAAGTCTGATAAAACTTATTTTCTAAAAGTTAAGAGACAAGTCTGATGAAACTTATTTTCTGAAAGCCACGAGACAAGTTTGTGTGAAACTTATTTTCTAAAAACTATGAGATAAGTCTGATGAAACTTACTTTCTAAAAGCTATGAGACAAGTTTGTGTGAAACTTATTTTCTAAAAGCTAAGAGACAAGTCTGTGTGAAACCTATTTTCTAAAAGCTATGAGATAAGTGTAATGAATCTTATTTCCCTTAAGTTATGAGTTAAGTCTGTATGAAATTTATTTTCTAAAAGGTAAGAGACATGTCTGATGATACTTATTTTCTAAAAGCTATGAGACAAGTTTGTGTGAAACATATTTTCTAAAAGCTATGAGACATGTCTGTGTGAAACTTATTTCTAAAATTATGACACAAGTCTGTTGAAACTTATTTTCTAAAAGGTATGAGATAAGTCTGATGTAACTTATTTTCTAAAAGCTATGAGACAAGTTTGTCTGAAACTTATTTTCTAAAAGCCAAGAGACAAGTCTGTTGGAAATTGATTTTCGAAAAGCTAAGAGACAAGTCTGTGGGAAACTTTTTTTCTCAAAGCTAGGAGATAAGTCTGATGTAACTTAATTTCTAAAAGCTATGAGACAAGTCAGATGAAACTTTTTTCCTAAAAGCCATAAGTCAAGTTTATGTGAAACTTATTTTTAAAAGCTAAGACACAAGTCTGATGAAACTTATTTTCTAAAAGCTATGAGAGAAGTCTGATGAAACTTATTTTCTAAAAGCCATGAGACATGTTTGTGTGAAACTTATTTTTTAAAAGCTATGATACAAGTCTGTGTGAAACTTTTTTTAAAAGCTATGAAAGAAGTCTAATGAAACTTATTTTCTAAAAGCTATGAGACAAGTCTGATGAAACTCATTTCCTAAAAGCCATGAGACCAGTCTGTGTGAAACTTATTTTCTAAAAGCTAAGACACAAGTCTGTGTGAAACTTATTTTCTGAAATCTAAGAGACAAGTCTGTGTGAAAATCATTTTCTAAAAGCTTAGAGACATGTCTGGTGAAACTTATTTCCTAATAGCTATGAACAAGTTTGTTTGAAACTGATGTTATTAAAGCTATGAGACAATTCTCTATGTGAAATTTATTTTCTAAAAGCTATGAGACAAATATTAGTGAGTTAAGTCTTTGTGGGAAACCTATTTTCTAAAATCTTTGAGACAAGTCTCTATGTAAAACTTATTATCTAAAAGCTATGAGACAAATCTCTGTAGGACACTTAATTTTTAAAATCCATGAGACAAGTCTGTGTGAAACTCATTTTTTAAAAGCTATGATACAAGTCCGTGTGAAACTTAATTTTCAAAAGCTCTATAAAGGTGTCTGTGGGAAACTTATTTTTTAAAAGCTATAAGACAAGTTTTTGTGGGAAACTTAATTTCTAAAAATCATGACACAACTCTGTGTGAAGCTTATTTTCTAAAAGCAATGTAACAAATCTGTGCGAAAACTTATTTTAAAAAGATATGCGAAAAGTTTGTGTTAAACGTTCTTTCTAAAAGTTATGGGACAAGTCTGAGACAACTTATTATCTAAAAGCTATGAGACAAGTTTTTGTGGAACTTATTTTCTAATAGCTATAAGACCAGTCTGGTGAAACTTATTCTCTAAAACCTATGAGACAAGTTTGTGTGCAACTTATTTTCTAAAAGTTAAGAGACAAGTCTGATGAAACTTATTTTCTGAAAGCAACGAGACAAGTTTATGTGAAACTTATTTTCTAAAAGCTATGAGATAAGTCTGATGAAGCTTACTTTCTATAAGCTATGAGACAAGTTTGTGTGAAGCTCATTTTCTAAAAGCTAAGAGACAAATCCGTGTGAAACTTATTTTTTAAAAGCTATGAGATAAGTGTAATGAATCTTATATCCTTAAAGTTATGAGTTAAGTCTGTATGAAATTTATTTTCTAAAAGCTAAGAGACATGTCTGAGAATACTTATTTTCTAAAAGCTAAGAGACATGTGGGATGATACTTATTTTCTAAAAGCTATGAGACAAGTTTGTGTGAAACATATTTTCTAAAAGCTATGAGACAAGTCTGTGTGAAACTTATTTCTAAAATTATGACACAAGTCTGCTGAAACTTATTTTCTAAAAGGTATGAGATAAGTCTGATGTAACTTATTTTCTAAAAGCCACGGGACAAGTTTGTGTGAAACTTATTTTCTAAAAGCGAAGAGACAAGTCTGTTGGAAATTGATTTTCGAAAAGCTAAGAGACAAGTCTGTGTGAAACTTATTTTCACAAAGCTATGAGACAAGACAGATGAAACTTTTTTCCTAAAAGCCATAAGTCAAGTTTATGTGAAACTTATTTTTAAAAGCTAAGAGACAAGTCTGATGAAACTTATTTTCTAAAAGGTATGAGATAAGTCTGATGACACTTATTTTATAAAAGCCATGGGACAAGTTTGTGTGAAACTTATTTTTTAAAAGCTATGATACAAGTCTGTGTGAAACTCTTTTTTTAAAAGCTATGAAACAAGTCTAATGAAACTTATTTTCTAAAAGCTATAAGACAAGTCTGATGAAACTCATTTCCTAAAAGCCATGATACCAGTCTGTGTGAAACTTATTTTCTAAAAGCTATGAAACAAGTCAGTGTGAAACTTATTTCCTAAAATCTAAGAGACAAGTCTGTGTGAAAATCATTTTCTAAAAGCTATGAGACATGTCTGGTGAAACTTATTTCCTAAAAGCTATGAACAAGTTTGCTTGAAACTTATGACTGAATTTGTGGGTGATCGACCTGCAGGAGGTGTCTCCCCTACACGCTCTAGTAGTGTCCAGATGTGTATTGCTGTAGCTGTACTCCTTCCCCGATTTCTGAGACGCGTCGGGGTCGAGCGCGACCGAGTTTACCCTTCTAAGGTAATTTGCATAATTATCAAAGTTATTACGTATTATGAAATTGTCGTAGAATTGTTCAACTTGTATAGGTTATCAGTTGTGGAAAGTCTTGGTGGATTGTTTGGCTACCATGTGCATGATTTTTTTTTTAGTTAAAATGTCGTTCATCACCACGAGGACCATTTTACCGCGAGTGCCCCTTTTTCATTTTTTTCCATTTTTTTGCCAAGTCATTTTTCCGTAAGATATTGCCAAATAGTGTCGTAAAACTTTTGCTTGTTTAGTGTTGGAAAGTGTGTCTAGATGATCTGGCTACCCATGCGTGACTTTGTTTTTGTCAGATACGACGTAGTTATTGGTATATTGGGTATTTAACTGCGGTTACCAATTTCTGTTTTTTTTTTCAATATTTGTAAAAATTACTACGTAGTGAGGAATTGCCGTATATTATTCATTTTTTTTTTTTCATGTTTATGTGTTAGAAAGTGTGCCTTGATGGTTGGGCTAACACGTGCATGTCTTTTTTTTTATCTGAGATGCCGTATATTAGAATGTTGGGCATTTTTCCGCGAGTGCCCCTTTTTATTTGTTTTGCATTTTTTTGCTTAGTCATGTTACCGTAAGGAATTGGAAAGTAGTGTCGCAAAACTTATATTTTTATAGTGTTGGAAAGTGTTTCTAGATGATCTAGTTATTGGTATATTGGGTATTTAACTGCGGTTACCAATTTCTGTTTTTTTTTTCAATATTTGTAAAAATTACTACGTAGTGAGGAATTGCCGTATATTATTCATTTTTTTTTTTTCATGTTTATGTGTTAGAAAGTGTGCCTTGATGGTTGGGCTAACACGTGCATGTCTTTTTTTTTTATCTGAGATGCCGTATATTAGAATGTCGGGCATTTTACCGCGAGTGCCCCTTTTTCATTTTTTTTCATTTTTTTGCCAAGTCATTTTTCCGTAAGATATTGCCAAATAGTGTCGTAAAACTTTTGCTTTTTTAGTGTTGGAAAGTGTGTCTAGATGATCTGGCTACCCATGCGTGATTTTGTTTTTGTCAGATACGACGTAGTTATCGGTATATTGGGTATTTAACTTCGGTTGCCAATTTCTGTTTTTTTTTCAATATTTGTAAAAAATTACTACGTAGTAAGGAATTGCCGTATATTATTGATTTTGTTTTCATGTTTATGTGTTAGAAAGTGTGCCTTGATGGTTGGGCTAACACGTGCATGTCTTTTTTTTTATCTGAGATGCCGTATATTAGAATGTTGGGCATTTTTCCGCGAGTGCCCCTTTTTATTTGTTTTGCATTTTTTTGCTTAGTCATGTTACCGTAAGGAATTGGAAAGTAGTGTCGCAAAACTTATATTTTTATAGTGTTGGAAAGTGTTTCTAGATGATCTGGCTACCCATGCCTATTTTTTTTTTTTTAGCCAGATATGGCGTATATATAAGTATGTGTTCGATTTTCCTGTGATTGCCATTTTTTTCGTTTTTTCCCATTTCTTTCAAAATTACTACGTACTAAGGAACTATCACAGAGTAATGATTCATTTATATGTTTATTTGTCGGAAAATGTGCATTGATGGTTTGCCTAGCACGTGGCTGAAATTTTTTTTCTTCTGAAATGTCGTATATTAGAATGGCCATTTTTCCACGAGTGCCCCTTTTTATTTGTTTTGCATTTTTTTGCTTAGTCATGTTACCGTAAGGAATTGGCAAGTAGTGTCGCAAAACTTATAATTTTATAGTGTTGGAAAGTGTTTCTAGATGATCTGGCTACCCATGCCTATCTTTTTTTTTTAGCCAGATATGGCGTATATATAGGTATGTGTTCGATTTTCCTGTGATTGCCATTTTTTCGTTTTTTCCCATTTCTTTCAAAATTACTACGTACTAAGGAACTATCACAGAGTAATGATTCATTTATATGTTTATTTGTCGGAAAATGTGCATTGATGGTTTGCCTAGCACGTGGCTGAAATTTTTTTTTTCTGAAATGTCGTATATTAGAATGGCCATTTTTCCACGAGTGCCCCTTTTTATTTGTTTTGCATTTTTTTGCTTAGTCATGTTACCGTAAGGAATTGGCAAGTAGTGTCGCAAAACTTATAATTTTATAGTGTTGGAAAGTGTTTCTAGATGATCTGGCTACCCATGCCTATCTTTTTTTTAGCCAGATATGGCGTATATATAGGTATGTGTTCGATTTTCCGGTGATTGCCATTTTTACGTTTTTTTCCCAATTCTTTCAAAATTACTACGTACTAAGGAACTATCACAGAGTAATGATTCCTCTAGATGTTTATTTGTCGGAAAATGTTGTTTACTTCTTTTTTGATTGAATATCATCAAATTATTTAGCTAAAATATTATATTTTACATTTTTTTTTTCGATTTTATTTCCCTTCAAAAAAATTTTTTTTGGTCAGAATTTTAATTTTATAGTCGTAAAATAATCGACAATTATCCAGCAACCCACCATACAATTTTTATGCATATCCAATAATAATTAGATTAAAAAATAACACCTTGAAATTGACATACCCTTCCTACATTTCAAGTGGCAGATTAGGGAGTCTGAGTCAGTGTGGTTGGCGGCCATTTTGTGGACATATCCGAAGCGTAAGTTGCCCTATCTATATATATTCTTGTTCCCTATAGAATTTGTGATATTTTGGTATATTTTTACCTGCATAAATATCATATTATATATTAAATATATGTATTTTTTTACGAAATTTCTAAGTACTCAAAAAATTACCTTTAGATATGGCCCCTGATATAAATGTAATTTACAAAATAATGAAGATTTTTTTACATATTTCTATTTTAGGATAACATATGTTTATTCCCTAAAAAAATTAGCCACTCCCTATTTCATTTGGGTACCCAAAAAAATTCATGAAATTTGGACAAATTTTTTTGGCCAAAAAAAGTTACCCTTTTTTTCTCATTTCAGATCTTCACCTCCATGGGTCTGACTTCATCCAAAATACATCAAGATGTGTCCTAAACATTCAAGAATCAATTCCTAAAAGGATTTGTGTATATATGTATAAACTTTTTTTTTATGAATTTTTATGTCAGGTCTTTTTTTTCTACTTAATTTTTTAAAATATTTATAATAAATAGTTTTTCTGCAGATGAGTAGTATTTATCTTTACAGTTGTTTTGAGCATTCATTGAAGTTTTTTTTGGCAAAAGAAAAAAGGAGGTTACTGCAAAAACTGATTTTTCAAGAATTTTTTTTGGCGTCGGGGTCGTTCGCGTCCGAGTATACCCTTAAAGGGGTGTCCGAGGAGCGTACCTATCCAGGGTTCTAAAAGCTATGAGAAAAATCTTAATGAGTTAAGTCTCTGTGGGAAACCTATTTTCTAAAATCTTTGAGACAAGTCTCTATGTAAAACTTATTATCTTAAAGCTATGAGACAAATCTCTGTAGGACACTTAATTTTTTAAATCCATGTGACAAGTCTGTGTGAAACTCATTTTTTAAAAGCTATGATACAAGTCCGTGTGAAACTTAATTTTCAAAAGCTCTATAAAGGTCTCTGTGGGAAACTAATTTTCTAAAAGCTATGAGACAAGTCTTTGTGGGAAACTTAATTTCTAAAAATCATGACACAACTCTGTGTGAAGCTTATTTTCCAAAAGCAATGTGACAAATTGTGTGAAAATTATTTTCTAAAAGCTATGCGAAAAGATTGTGTGAAACGTTCTTTCTAAAAGTTATGGGACAAGTCTGAGGAAAGTTATTATCTAAAAGCTATGAGACAAGTTTGTGTGAAACTTATTTTCTAATAGCTATGCGACCAGTCTGGTGAAACTTATTCTCTAAAACCTATGAGACAAGTTTGTGTGCAACTTATTTTCTTAAAGCTAAGAGAAAAGTCTGTGTGAAACTTATTTTCTAAAAGCTATGAGATAAGTGTAATGTAACTTATTTCCTTAAAGTTATGAGTTAAGTCTGTCTGAAATTTATTTTCTAAAAGCTAAGAGACATGTGTGATGATACTTATTTTTTAAAAGCTATGAGACAAGTTTATGTGAAACATATTTTTTAAAAGCTATGAGACAATTCTGTGTGAAACCTATTTCTAAAAGCTATGACACAAGGCTGATGAAACTATTTTCTAAAAGGTATGAGATAAGTCTGATGTAACTTATTTTCTAAAAGCCATGAGACAAGTGCGTGTGAAACTTATTTTCTAAAAGCCAAGAGACAAGTCTGTGTGAATTTTTTTTTTCTAAAATCTAAGAGACGAGTCTGTGTGAAACTTATTTTCTCAAAGCTAAGAGATAAGTCTGATGTAACTTAATTTCTAAAAGCTATGAGACAAGTCAGATGAAACTTTTTTCCTAAAAGCTATAAGTCAAGTTTATGTGAAACTTATTTATAAAATCTAAGACACAAGTCTGATGAAACTTATTTTCTAAAAGCTATGAGACAATTCTGATGAAACTTATTTTCTAAAAGGCATGAGACAAGTTTGTGTGAAACTTATTTTTTTAAAAGCTATAATACAAGTGTGTGTGAAACTTATTTTTTAAAAGCTATGAAACAAGTCTGATGAAACTTGTTTTCTAAAAGCTATGAGACAAGTCTGATGAAACTCATTTCCTAAAAGCCATGAGACCAGTCTGTGTGAAACTTATTTTCTAATAGCTAAGAAACAATTCTGTGTGAAACTTATTTTCTAAAAGCTAAGAGACAAGTCTGTGTGAGACGTATTTTCTAAATGCTAAGAGACAAGTCTGTGTGAAAATCATTTTCTAAAAGCTATGAGACATGTCTGGTGAAACTTATTTTCTAAAAGCTATAAACAAGTTTGTGTGATACCTATTTTCTTAAAGCTATGACACCAGTCAGGGTGAAACTTATTTTCTGAAAGCTACGAGACAAGTCTGTGTCAAACTTATTTTCTAAAAGCTAAAAGACAAGTCTGTATGAAACATATTTTTTAAAAGCTAATAAACCAGTCTGGGTGAAACTTATTTTCTAAAAGTTAAGAGAGAAGTCTGATGAAACTTATTTTCTAAAAGTTAAGAGACAAGTCTGATGAAACTCATTTCCTAAAAGCCATGAGACCAGTCTGTGTGAAACTTATTTTCTAAAAGTTAAGAGAGAAGTCTGATGAAGTTTATTTTCTAAAATCTAGGAGACAAGTCTGTGTGAAAATCATTTTCTAAAAGCTATGAGACATGTCTGGTGAAACTTATTTTCTAAAAGCTAAGAGACAAGTCTGTGTCAAACTTATTTTCTAAAAGCTAAAAGACAAGTCTGTATGAAACTTATTTTCTAAAAGCTAATAGACCAGTCTGTGTGAAACTTATTTTCTAAAAGTTGAGAGAGAAGTCTGATGAAACTTATTTTCTAAAAGTTAAGAGACAAGTCTGATTAAACTCATTTCCTAAATGCCATGAGACCAAACTGTGAGAAACTTATTTTCTAAAAGCTAAGACACAAGTCTGTGTGAAACTTATTTTCTAAAATCTAGGAGACAAGTCTGTGTGAAAATCATTTTCTAAAAGCTATGAGATAAGTGTAATATAACTTATTTCCTTAAAGTTATGAGTTAAGTCTGTCTGAAATTTATTTTCTAAAAGCTAAGAGACATGGCTGATGATACTTATTTTCTAAAAGCTATGAGACAAGTTTATGTGGAACATATTTTCTAAAAGCTATGAGACAAGTCTGTGTAAAACCTATTTCTAAAAGCTATGACAAAAGACTGATGAAACCTATTTTCTAAAAGGTATGAGATAAGTCTGATGTAACTTATTTTCTAAAAGCCATAAGACAAGAATGTGTGAAACTCATTTTTTAAAATCTATGATACAAGTCCGTGTGAAACTTAATTTTCAAAAGCTCTATAAAGGTCTCTGTGGGAAACTTATTTTCTAAAAGCTAGGAGACAAGTCTTTGTGGGAAACTTAATTTCTAAAAATCATGACACAACTCTGTGTAAAGCTTCTTTTCCAAAAGCAATGTGACAAATCTGTGTGAAACTTATTTTCTAAAAGCTATGCGAAAAGTTTTTGTGAAACGTTCTCTTTAAAAGTTATGGGACAAGTCTGAGACAACTTATTATCTAAAAGCTATGAGATAAGTTTGTGTGAAACTTATTTTCTAATAGCAATGAGACCGGTCTGGTGAAACTTATTTTCTAAAAGCTATGAGACTAGTTTGTGAGAAACTTATTTTCTAAAAGGTAAGAGACAAGTCTGTGTGAAAATTATTTTCTAAAAGCTATGAGATAGGTGTAATGTAAATTATTTCCTTAAAGTTATGAGTTAAGTCTGTCTGAAATTTATTTTCTAAAAGCTAAGAGACATGTCTGATGATACTTATTTTCTAAAAGTTATGACACATGTTTATGTGAAACATATTTTCTAAAAGCTATGACACAAGTCTGATGAAACTTATTTTCTAAAAGGTATGAGATAAGTCAGATGTAACTTATTTTCTAAAAGCCATGAGACAAGTTTGTATGAAACTTATTTTCTAAAAGCCAAGAGACAAATCTGTGTGAAATTTATTTTCTAACATCTAAGAGACAAGTCTGTGTGAAACTTATTTTCTCAAAGCTAAGAGATAAGTCTGATGTAACTTAATTTCTAAAAGCTATGAGACAAGTCAGATGAAACTTTTTTCCTAGAAGCCATAAGTCAAGTTTATGTGAAACTTATTCTTAAAAGCTAAGAGACAAGTTTGATGAAACTTATTTTCTGAAAGCTATGAGACAAGTCTGATGAAACTTATTTTCTAAAAGCCATGAGACAATTTTGTGTGAAACTGATTTTTTTAAAGCTAATATACAAGTCTGTGTGAAACTTATTTTTTAAAAGCTATGAAACAAGTCCAATGAAAATTATTTTCTAAAAGCTATGAGACAAGTCTGGTGAAACTCATTTCCTAAAAGCCATGAGACCAGTCTGTGTGAAACTTATTTTCTAATAGTTAAGAAACAATTCTGTGTGAAACTTATTTTCTAAAATCTAAGAGACAAGTCTGTGTGAAAATCATTTTCTAAAAGCTATGACACATGTCTGGTGAAACTTATTTTCTAAAAGCTATGAACAAGTTTGTGTGAAACTTATGTTATAAAAGCTATGAGACAAGTTTCTAAGTGAAACTTATTTTCTAAAAGCTAAGAGACAATTCTCTATGTGAAACTTATTTTATAAAAGCTATGAGACAAATCTTAGTGAGTTAAGTCACTATGGGAAACCTATTTTCTAAAATCTTTGAGACAAGTTTCTATGTGAAACTTATTTTCTAAAAGCTAAGAGATAAGTCTGTTGTAAACTCATTTTCTAAAAGCTATGGAATAAGTCAGTGTAAACTTATTTCTAAAAGCCATGAGACAAATTTGTGTGAAACTCAATTTCTAAAAGCTATGAGACCAGTCTCTGTGAAACTTATTTTCTAAAACCTTAAAGACAACTCTATGTGAAGCTTATTTTCCAAAAGCAATGTGACAAATCTGTGTGAAACTTATTTTCTAAAAGCTATGCGAAAAGTTTGTGTGAAACGTTTTTTCTAAAAGTTATGGGACAAGTCTGAGGAAAGTTATTATTCTAAAAGCTATGATACAAGTTTTTGTGAAACTTATTTTCTAATAGCTATGAAACTAGTCTGGGGAAACTTATTTTCTAAAAGCTATGAGACTAGTTTGTGGGAAACTTATTTTTAAAAGCTATGATACAAGTCTGTGTGAAACTTATTTTTAAAAGCTATGAAACAAGTCTGATGAAACTTATTTCTAAAAGCTATGAGACAAGTCTGATGAAACTCATTTCTAAAAGCCATGAGACAGTCTGTGTGAAACTTATTTTCTAATAGCTAAAAAAAACAATTCTGTGTGAAACTTATTCCTAAAAGCTAAGAGACAAGTTTTTGTTAAACTTATTTTCTAAATGCTAAGAGACAAGTCTCTGTGAAAATATTTTCTAAAAGCTATAAAACATGTCTGGTGAAACTTATTTTCTAAAAGCTATGAACAAGTTTGTGTGAAACCTATTTTCTTAAAGCTATGACACAGTCACAGTGAAACTTATTTTCTAAAAGCTACGAGACAAGTCTGTGTCAAACTTATTTTCTAAAACCTAAAGACAAGTCTGTATGAAACTATTTTCTAAAAGCTAATAGACCAGTCTGTGTGAAACTTATTTTCTAAAAGCTTAAAAGAGAAGTCTGATGAAACTTATTTTCTAAAAGCTTAAGAGACAAGTTTGATGAAACTTATTTTCTAAAGCCACGAGACAAGACTGTATGAAACTTATTT
Source organism: Palaemon carinicauda (assembly GCF_036898095.1). Taxonomy (NCBI): domain Eukaryota; kingdom Metazoa; phylum Arthropoda; class Malacostraca; order Decapoda; family Palaemonidae; genus Palaemon; species Palaemon carinicauda. The sequence goes on from NC_090743.1 coordinate 64,613,872, forward strand.
TCTAAAAGCTATGAGATAAGTCTGATGAAACTTATTTCTAAAAGCTATAAGACAAGTTTGTGTGAAACATATTTTCTAAAAGCTATGAGACAAGTCTGTGTGAAACTTATTTCTAAAATTATGACACAAGTCTGTTGAAACTTATTTCTAAAAGGTATGAGATAAGTCTGATGTAACTTATTTTCTAAAAGCCATGAGACAAGTTTGTGAGAAACTTATTTTCTAAAAGCCAAGAGACAAGTCTGTTGAAATTGATTTTCGAAAAGCTAAGAACAAGTCTGTGAAACTTATTTTCTCATAACTAAGAGCTAAGTCTGATGTAACTTAATTTCTAAAAGCTATGAGACAAGTCAGATGAAACTTTTTTCCTAAAAGCCATAAGTCAAGTTTATGTGAAACTTATTTTCAAAAGCTAAGAGACAAGTCTGTGAAACTTATTTTCTAAAAGCTATGAGACAAGTCTGATGAAACTTCTATTCTAAAAGCCATGAGACAAGTTTGTGTGAAACTTATTTTTTAAAAGCTATGATACAAGTCTGTGTGAAACTTTTTTTTAAAAGCTATGAAACAAGTCTAATGGAATTTATTTTCTAAAAGCTATGAGAGAAGTCTGATGAAACTCATTTCTAAAAGCCATGAGACCAGTCTGTGTGAAACTTATTTTCTAAAAGCTAAGACACAAGTCTATGTGAAACTTATTTTCTAAAATATAAGAGACAAGTCTGTGTGAAAATCATTTTCTAAAAGCTATGAGACAAGTCTGGTGAAACTTATTTCCTAAAAGCTATGAACAAGTTTGTGTGAAACTTATTTTTAAAGCTATGAGACAAGTTTCTAAGTGAAACTTATTTTCTAAAAGCTATGAGACAATGCTCTATGTGAAACTTATTTTCTAAAAGCTATGAGACAATCTATGTGAAACTTATTTTCTAAAAGCTATGAGACAAATCTTAGTGAGTTAAGTCTCTGTGGGAAACCTATTTTCTAAAATCTTTGAGACAAGTCTATGTGAAACTTATTTTCTAAAAGCTATGAGACAAGTCTCTGTAGGACACTTAATTTTTAAATCCATGAGACAAGTCTGTGTGAAACTCATTTTTCTAAAAGCTATGATACAAGTCCGTGTGAAACTTAATTTTCAAAAGCTCTATAAAGTCTCTGTGAAACTTATTTTCTAAAAGCTATGAGACAAGTCTTTGTGGGAAACTTAATTTCTAAAAATCATGACACAACTCTATGTGAAGCTTATTTTCTAAAAGCAATGTGACAAATCTGTGCGAAAACTTATTTTCTAAAGGCTATGCGAAAAGTTTGTGTGAAATGTTCTTTCTAATAGTTATGGGACAAGTCTGAGACAACTTATTATCTAAAAGCTATGAGACAAGTTTTTGTGAAACTTATTTTCTAATAGCTATGAGACCAAGTTCTGGTGAACTTATTTTCTAAAGCTATGAGACAAGTTTGTGTGATACTTATTTTCTAAAATCTAAGAGAAGTCTGTGTGAACTTATTTTCTAAAGCTATGAGATAAGTGTAATGTAACTTATTTCCTTAAAGTTATGAGTTAAGTCTGTCTTAAATTTATTTTCTAAAAGTTAAGAGACATGTCTGATGATACTTATTTTCTAAAAGCTATGAAACATGTTTATGTGGAACATATTTTCTAAAAGCTATGAGACAAGTCTGTGTAAAACCTATTTCTAAAAGCTATGACAAAAGTCTCATGAAACCTATTTTCTAAAAGGTATGAGCTAAGTCTGATGTAACTTATTTTCGAAAAGCCATGAGACAAGTTTGTGTGAAACTTATTTTCTGAAAGCCAAGAGACAAGTCTGTGTGAAATTTATTTTCTAAAATCTAAGAGACAAGTCTGTGTGAAACTTATTTTCTCAAAGATTAGAGATAAGTCTGATGTAACTTAATTTCTAAAAGCTATGAGACAAGTCATATGAAATTTTTTTCCTAAAAGCCATAAGTCAAGTTTATGTGAAACTTATTTATAAAATCTAAGACACAAGTCTGATGAAACTTATTTTCTAAAAGCTATGAGACAAGTCTGATGAAACTTATTTTCTAAAAGCCATGAGACAAGTTTGTGTGAAACTTATTTTTTAAAACCTATGATACAAGTCTGTGTGAAACTATTTTCTAAAAGCTATGAAACAAGTCTAATGAAACTTATTTTCTAAAAGCTATGAGACAAGTCTAATGAAACTCATTTCCTAAAAGCCATGAGACCAGTCTGTGTGAAACTTATTTTCTAATAGCTGAGAAACAATTCTGTGTGAAACTTATTTTCTAAAAGCTAAGAGACAAGTCTGTGTGAAACTTATTTTCTAAAAGCTATGAGACAAGTCTGTGTGAAAATTATTTTCTAAAAGCTATGAGACATGTCTGGTGAAACTTATTTTCTAAAAGCTATTAACAAGTTTGTGTGATACCTATTTTCTAAAAGCTATGACACTTGTCAGGGTGAAACTTATTTTCTAAAAGCTACGAGACAAGTCTGTGTCAAACTTATTTTCAAAAAGCTAAAAGCAAGTCTGTATGAAACTTATTTTCAAAAAGCTAATAGACCAGTCTGTGTGAAACTTATTTTCTAAAAGTTAAGAGAGAAGTCTGATGAAACTTATTTGCTAAAAGTTAAGAGACAAGTCTGATGAAACTTATTTTCTGAAAGCCACGACACAAGTTTGAGTGAAACTTATTTTCTAAAAGCTATGAGATAAGTCTGATGAAAATTACTTTCTAAAAGCTATGAGACAAGTTTGTATGAAACTTATTCTCTAAAAGCTAAGAGACCAGTCTGTGTGAAACTTATTTTCTAAAAGCTATGAGATAAGTGTAATGAATCTTATTTCCTTAAAATTATGAGTTAAGTGTATGAAATTTACTTTCTAAAAGCTAAGAAACATGTCTGATGATACTTATTTTCTAAAAGCTATGAGACAAGTCTGTGTGAAACTTATTTCTAAAATTATGACACAAGTCTGTTGAAACTTATTTTCTAAAAGGTATAAGATAAGTCTTATGTAACTTATTTTCTAAAAGCCATGACACAGGTTTGTGTGAAACTTATTTTTTAAAAGCCAAGAGACAAGTCTGTTGGAAATTTATTTTCGAAAAGCTAAGAGACAAGTCTGTGTGAAACTTATTTTCTCAAAGCTAAGAGATAAGTCTGATGTAACTTAATTTCTAAAAGCTATGAGACAAGTCAGATGAAACTTTTTCCTAAAAGCCATAAGTCAAGTTTATGTGAAACTTATTTTTAAAAGCTAAGAGACAAGTCTGATGAAACTTATTTTCTAAAAGCTATGAGACAAGTCTGATGAAACTTATTTTCTAAAAGCCATGAGACAAGATTGTGTGAAACTTATTTTTTAAAAGCTATGATACAAGTCCGTGTGAAACTTTTTTTAAAAGCTATGAAACGAAGTCTAATGAAACTTATTTTTTAAAAGCTAAGAGACAAGTCTGATGTTACTCATTTCCTAAAAGCCATGAGACCAGTCTGTGTGAAACTTATTTTCTAAAACCTAAGAGACAAGTCTGTGTGAAACTTATTTTCTAAAATCTAAGAGACAAGTCTGTGTGAAAATCATTTTCTAAAAGCTATGAGAACTGTCTGGTGAAACTTATTCCCTAAAAGCTATGAACAAGTTTGTGTGAAACTTATGTTATAAAAGCTATGAGACAAGTTTCAGAGTGAAACTTATTTTCTAAAAGCTATGAGACTATTCTCTATGTGAAACTTATTTTCTAAAAGCTATGAGACAAATCTCTGTAGGACACTTAATTTTTAAAATCCATGAGACAAGTCTGTGTGAAACTATTTTTTTAAAAGCTATGATACAAGTCCGTGTGAAACTTAATTTTCAAAAGCTCTATAAAGGTGTTTGTGGGAAACACTATTTTCTAAAAGCTATAAGACAAGTCTTTTTGGGAAACTTAATTTCTAAAAATCATGACACAACTCTGTGTGAAGCTTATTTTCCAAAAGCAATGTGACAAATCTGTGTGAATCTTATTTTCTAAAAGTTATGCGAAAAGTTTGTGTGAAACGTTCTTTCTAAAAGTTATGGGAGAAGTCTGAGACAACTTATTATCTAAAAGCTATGAGACAAGTTTGTGTGAAACTTATTTTCTAATAGCTATGAGACCGGTCTGGTTAAACTTATTTTCTAAAAGCTATGAAAGAAGTCTGTGTGAAACTTATTTTCTAAAAGCTATGAGATATGGGTAATGTATCTTATTTCCTTAAAGTTATGAGTTAGGTCTGTCTGAAATTTATTTTCTAAAAGCTAAGAGACATGTCTGATGATACATTTTCTAAAAGCTATGAGACAAGTTTATGTGAAACATATTTTCTAAAAGCTATGACAAAAGTCTGATGAAACTTATTTTCTTAAAGGTATGAGATAAGTCTGATGTAACTTATTTTCTAAAAGCTATGAGACAAGTTTGTGTGAAACTTATTTTCTAAAAGCCAAGAGACAAGTCACTGTTTAATTTATTTTCTAAAATTTAAGAGACAAGTCTGTGTGAAACTTATTTTCTCAAAACTAAGAGATAAGTCTGATGTAACTTAATTTCTAAAAGCTATGAGACAAGTCAGAAGAAACTTTTTTCCTAAAAGCCATAAGTCAAGTTTATGTGAGACTTATTTCTAAAAGCTAAGAGACAAGTCTGATGAAACTTATTTTTTAAAAGCTATGAGACAAGTCTGATGAAACTTATTTTCTAAAAGCCATGAGACAAGTTTGTGTGAAACTTATTTTTTAAAATTTATGATACAAGTCTGTGTGAAACTTACTTTTTAAAAGCTATGAAACAAGTCTAATGAAACTTATTTTCAAAAAGCTATGAGACAAGTCTGATGAAACTCATTTCCTAAAAGCCATGAGACCAGTCTGTGTGAAACTCATTTTCTAATAGCTAAGAAACAATTTTGTGTGAAACTTATTTTCTAAAAGCTAAGAAACAAGTCTGTGTGAAACTTATTTTCTAAAAGCTAAGAGACAAGTCTCTGTGAAAATCATTTTCTAAAAGCTATGAGACATGTCTGGTGAAACATATTTTCTAAAAGCTATGAACAAGTTTGTGTGAAACTTATGTTATAAAAGCTATGAGACAAGTTTTAAAGTGAAACTTATTTTCTAAAAGCTATGAGACAATGCTCTATGTGAAACTTATTTTCTAAAAGCTATGAGACAAATCTTAGTGAGTTAAGTCTCTGTGGGAAACCTATTTTCTAAAATCTTTGAGACAAGTTTCTATGTGAAACTTATTTTCTAAAAGCTATGAAACAAGTCTCTGTAGGACACTTAATTTTTTAAATCCATGAGACAAGTCTGTGTGAAACTCATTTTTCTAAAGCTATGATACAAGTCCGTGTGAAACTTAATTTTCAAAAGCTCTATAAAGGTCTCTGTGAGACATTTATTTTATAAAAGCTATGAGACAAGTCTTTGTGGGAAACTTAATTTCTAAAGATCATGACACAACTCTGTGTGAAGCTTATTTTCCAAAGCTATGTGTCAAATCTGTGTGAAACTTATTTTCTAAAAGCTATAAGACAAGTTTGGGGTAAACTTTTTTTTCTAAAAGCTAAGCGACAAATCTGTGTGAAACGTATTTTCTAAAAGTTATGAGAAAAGTCTGGTAAAACATATTTTCTGAAAGCTCTGTGATCAGTCTGTTAAAACTTATTTTCTTAAAGCTATAT
>NC_090743.1:64624596-64644596 GCF_036898095.1 Palaemon carinicauda
TAAGTATTCTGGGGTTAGATTCAGTTTTAGCAAGTATCATCTTAGTAGTTATTCCATCATATCCACAGGGTTTCCATCTCATGAGTTGTTAATGATAGCTTCTTCTACAAGCAAACCGAATTAATACATGGGTACATCAAGGTCTTCAGCTTTAGGTATATCAATCAAATTATTCCTTTCGGATCTCATATTCATGACCTCACTGAAGTGTTCCATCAAACATTGTCATTCTTTTTCTTCTGCTGTTTTAACAGATCCGTGTCTCTTTTCGATGGATTTATGTATCTTCTTTGTCACAGTAGAGATTTTTTTAATAATTCTATGAGCCATTCTTACACTATAGCCACTCCCTAAATTCATAGCTTTGTCAGACTCATCATCTTTCCTGTTCAAATACTCTCTCCAGTTATTCCTGGCTTTTATTTTGACATCACTATGAATTCTGGAATACTTAGCAGGCTTTACATTGTAATATTCGTTACTTCTTCGAAGACTTTCAACAATCAATTTTTGTCTATCTCCTTTTCACAGTATCCTAAGTATGACTTTCTCCTTGTAACTGCGTGTCCCAAGAATTCATTACCAACTGAGTGATACAAGCTCATAGTATCACACAATTCTTCTTTAATTGTCTGTTCTTTGTCTCTTGAAGTCTCCAAAACTTCAAATTGATTCCTGTATTCAATTGAAAACTTTTTTCTCTGCTCATCTTCTAGAGACTTATTTGTATCAAATCTAGGTATTCTATCTCCATTTCTGTTGGGTGTTTTTAATTTTAATTTCATTGTGGTAAAGAGGATCTGGTGATAACTACCAATTTCTGCACCTCCTTCTCTCTTTATCAATAGATATGTGATATATTTATTTTTGTAATTGCCACATGATGAAGTCCATGTTGAACTGAAGCTTATGAAATGTGCTCCATTTCTATTTGCAACTTCGCCAAGACCCTCAAAACACATCATATACTCTATACCTTGATTATTCCTTCCAACTTTAGCATCGAAGTCGCCAATCACAATCTTCAAATATCTCTCTAGGATCTTATCTATAATACTCTGCAGTACTTCATGGTATTCATCTTTCTTATCTTCAGGGGAATCGTGTGTTGGTGCATAGCAAATACTGCAATACTCATATTGTACTGCTTTGATTTAAACTTTGCTAATAACAATTTACTCTTTACTATTCTTTACCCAGTTAATGCCTTTTCTGCTCTTGGTGTCATCATCACTTCAACCCCTTCTCTTCTAACTTAATTTGTTCTTCCTGAATACATATATATATATATATATATATATATATATATATATATATATATATATATATATATATATATATATATGTATATATATATATATATATGTGTGTGTGTATGTGTCTATATATATATATATATATATATATATATATATATATATATATATGTATATATATATATATATATGTGTGTGTGTATGTGTCTATATATATATATATATATATATATATATATATATATATATTATTATTATTATTATTATTATTATTATTTGCTAAGCTACAACCCTAGTTGGAAAAGCAGGATGCTATAAGCCCGAGGGGCCCCAACAGGGAAAATAGCCCAGTGAGGAAAAGGAGAAGGAAAAATTAAATTTTTTCAGAACAGTAACATTTAAATAATTTTTCCTATATAAACTATAAAAACTTAAAAAAAAACAAGAGGAAGAGAAATTAGATAGAAAAAGTGTGCCCGAGTGTACCCTCAAGCAATAGAACTCTAACCCAAGACAGTGGAAAACCATAGTACAGAGGTTATGACACTACCAAAGACTAGAGAACAATGCTTAGATTTTGGAATGTCCTTCTCCTAGAAGAGCGGCTTACTATAGCTAAAGAGTCTCTTCTACCCTTACCAAGAGGAAAGTAGCCACTGCACAATTACAGTGCAGTAGTTAACCCCCTGAACGAAGAAGAATTGTTTGGGAATCTGTGTTGTCCGGTGTGTGAGGACAGAGGAGAATCTGTAAAGGATATGCTAGACTATTCGGTGTATGTGTAGGCAAAGGGAAAATGAACCGTAACTAGAGAGAAGGATCCAATGTAGTACTGTCTGGCCAGTCAAAGTACGCTATAACTCTCTAGTGGTAGTATCTCAATGGGTCGCTGGTGCCTTGGCCAACCTACTACCTACTAACCTCACAATTCCTCAATAACTATTTATCCTAGAATTAAAACATAACTAATTTTTATCTCGTACTCATAACATTTCATAAGTTTGTTTGATAGACAAGGTACCCAGACAATCCAATACCTAAAACCATTATTACAGAAATACGATATGAAAAGTTACATAAAAGTATTATTAAGCAATTAAAATCTCTTATGACCAGTCAAGAAAACTATTACCACCAAGAATAACATAACTTCCCTTACAAGCAAGACTGCCAAAAAAAAAGTGACTACCTACAAGGATTAGATAGGATTCATAAAGGCACTAGAGCCTTGGAGGCCTTTCAGCCCCCTTGTGTCAATTGGGGAAATTCCTTTGGTTGAGGTATGATGTAAAAGTTTAATAGGTTGAACAGCATAATAGAAGCTAAATAGAAGCGTGCAAGGGTGAAAAATGTTGCAACAAAGACCTTTTAAATAGTACCTAAAGTCACTGCTTGAAGTGCATTCACAGCACTACCCATTAAGAATAGACATGTATACAAGAAACTTAATTGGAAAAGTCTACTTCTATGTTTATTGTCAAGAAATGGTGTGAACCAAGAAATCATCATGGCCAAGGATAATGAAGATCCCATGAATTTGGATGTCAATGTTTCAATGAACTACATTCCCTACAAACTCTAAAGGTCTTTCACATCTACCACAGTAGACTAACACAATAAATGACTAAATTCTTTCCTTATAAAGCACAGACAACCCAAGACTGTACACTTAATACCTACGAATTCCACTAGGTTTTGGGCCTCTTTATGACCAAGAGGTGATCCTTTGTAATAAAATTCTGTGTTTTATTGCTGTTCATTCATTACTTTTCAATAGAAAGCAATGGTATTAAATGCTAGATCTCAAACATTCTTCAACCTAATCCTTATCAACTTCAAACAAATAACTGGATTTGGGGCTTGTTAAGTGTACGAATTAAAGTTAGAATTTAAAATTTAATGGCAACTACTTTGCTAAAACAATTTTATAATACTCAAGGAAAAATCTGAACAAAAATAAAAGCTACACAACTCTAAACAAAACAAAACCTTAGTCTACGGTTTCCTTAAAACGTGTTTCACTTAGGGGTAAGATATCCAAACTAAATTTCATGAATTCACTCTTCAATTGTTGTAACGTCCCAGTCTGACTCATGGTTTTAACATTCCAATTACCAATTTTCAATTTTTCTTTAGTATATATAAACAGGGAGATTCCTATCCCCCAGCTATGCCCGGAACTAGGGGCCATTCAGTCATCTTCTCTTTCCATTGACTAACTATATCCACAAAGGATTCATTGGCTAAATTCGTCAAAGGATACCTAGTTCCTTGTGATGCACAATATCCATCTAACTAAGGCAAGTGGCGCTTGCCGGTCCAAACTAATTCCATCAAGATCATTCGCCAGGCATCAGGAGGAGAAGCCGAAAAGACATCTTGTCTATCGCCTTATACCCAATCCGTCACCCTGCTGCCAGTGACTTCATCGAGATTTTTGGGAGCATTTCTTCCACACCCAAAGTTCTCGTTACTCCACCAGGTTGCTCGTCCACTTTTATAACTGTTTGCAAACATGGATTGCTATGATACATACACACACACACATATATATATATATATATATATATATATATATATATATATATATATATATATATATATACATATATATATATATATATATATATATATATATATATATATATATATATATATACTGTATGTAGATATATACATATATACATATATATATATATATATATATATATATATATATATATATATATATATATATATATATATATATATATATATATATATATATATATTCATATATTTATATATATATATATATGTATATATGATAATTTTTTTTGCACATTTAAACGTGTTTCTTTCATATTTCAAATAAGCCATATATATTAATACATTAAAGTCTGGATTCTCTTAACGACCTCGGGATCAGAGCCCAAGGCGGAACCGCCCAAAGACTATGATATCGGACCGGCGGGGATTTGAACCCTCGTCCAGGATATCTGTATGCCAGTGACCATACCACTCCGCCATCTCACTGGCATACAGATATCCTGAACGAGGGTTCAAATCCCCGCCGGTCCGATATCAATGGTCACTGGCATACAGATATCCTGGACGAGGGTTCAAATCCCCGCCGGTCCGATATCATAGTCTTTGGGCGGTTCTGCCTTGGGCTCTGATCCCGAGGTCGTTAAGAAAATCCAGACCTCAATGTATTAATATATATGGCTTATTTGAAATATATATATATATATATATATATATATATATATATATATATATATATATATATATATATATAGTACACTAGCTGTATTTTCTTTTTTATTGTATATCTCGCTCTACAACTCACTGTAAGCAAGACCTGTTTTAGCCTGTCTCCTTCGTGAATTATTTTGCTTTTATCTATGCAACCTTTTTATCAGGAACATGTATATACAATTTCTCTCTGTTTAAATAAAGTTAGTTGCATTCACATGGCCTCTCAGTTACAACCTAACAAACGGCTCACTATCCCACGGTCACGCTCAGCTCTCCCTGTCCCACGGGTAGGGGAAGAAAGAATCGCCATACCATGGGGATAGAGGACGCATGTGTGTGCGTATCTATCTCGATATTTGGCCCACGTTTTTGACAGGTCTGGTACACTAACATAGCATAGTTTTCCAAATGCCAGAAAGAAAAATAATGATCAACATAGTTTGCATAGAAAGGATAATAATTGCTTTTTAAAATTACCAGTTAAACTTGACCGCTAATCTAAAACCACTTTGCCTTAAAGGTCACATGCTATGAATTCATGCCTGAAATTTCGAAGAGACACAGGCAAGAGTCTCCTGTCTCCATTCAATAGCATTATCGTCTGGTTCTACTCAGCAAAGAGAGGACGTTTCCTTAAAATACTTCTTCAGAACATATCATTGAATTTAATCTGACAAAGAAAGTCTGGCTGTTTTGCATATTTTTTCATTGGATCGTATTATCCTTTGGACATATTTTGCTTGAAGTACCTCTGAAGAAAAAAAAGTTGAAAAATATAATAAAAGAATATAAAAACTTAAAACACTGGCCTTTTTCCATAATCTAGTTTTTGGAGGTGGAATTGTAGAGAAGATCTGGGTAATTTACTTATAGGTTACATTAGCGTTAAACAAAATATTCAGGAAACAAAAAATTAAAAAATTGTCTTAGTTCATAATCATTTTTTTTTTTGGTGGTGGTGGTGGAATTATAGAGATAAGATGTACTTAAATGATAGAATCGTAATAAACCAAATAGTCATCAAATATTAGTTTCAAAAATGTCTGTACGCTATTTACATCACATAATCAGACCTGAGAAAATTTACTACGTGTATTCAGGAATTTGAATTGCCTGTGCCAACAGCAGACGAGGCTCCATTTACTTCAATAAAATGAAATACATGATTATTTTACTATTTACGTTTTCAATGCAAATAAATGATCCGTTGACTTTTTTCATTTTTTTTTATTTTCACATTTTTTTTTCTTATTGAAACTCTGTTCTAGATATGCAAAACAAATTCTTTAAAAACTTTTCTATCCTTTACATGTTTCGCTTCTACTAACCTTGTTATTGGATATCCTAAGTTATCTCTTTATTTTTAGGGTCTAACTTTACTGACAGTCTTTATGAAACAAATCCAAATGAGCATTTTTGTAAACATGAAATAATAGAAAAATACAGAGAAAGTTTTCGAGAGTTTTCTTGTCTTCTTTGTATATGAAATTCCAACACGTTCTCAAAAGCTCTCTGCATTTTAAAGGTTTTAATAAGTTTTTAATCAAGTGCAAATGTGAATTGACTTCATTTTTGGACTCATGCTATTATGAGTGACTCATGAGACAACGTTGTCTACATGGCTGTATAAAAATCGAGGATCTGGAAGTGGGCGAACTTAGAGTTCTATTATTATTATTATTATTATTATTATTATTATTATTATTATTATTATTATTATTATTATTATTATTATAATCATATATGCAATAAAGCAGGACACTATAAGCCCAAGCGCTCCAACAGGGAAAATGCCCCAGTGACGAAAGGAAATAAAGAAATAGAACAGCTAAACGTGAGAAGAAATGAATAAAAAATTAAAAATATCATCAGATTAGTAACAAGGTTAAAATAAATCTGCCACATACAAACTATGAAGAGAGAATTATATCAACCTGTTTAACGTAAAAAAAAAAAAAAAAAAAAAAAAAAAAACCTTCGTTGCAAGTTCCATCGATTCAACTGCCAGAGTAGGAAGATCATTCGACATTCTAGTCTAGGTAATGGAGTGAGTGGGTAATAACTGATGTATGTAAATAATACAATATTTGCGGAAATCCAGAAGAGAAACCACGTAAATTACAAAAGAGTCTAAAAGTATATGTAATAGAAAGACGTTGAGACCGAATGTGAGCAATAGTAAGATTGTAAGTAAAAAGGAGAATCAGGAAAGTAGATAAATGAAGGCTGATATGAATGGTGAAATGATGGAAATAGTTGAAGCGTACAAGAATTAGTAAGTATATAAAAAAATATAGGATGTGCAGAGGTGAAAGAAGAACAAATGAGAAAGTTGGTTCAAAATCAGGAAGAAACTTCATTTTTTTTTTCTGGATCCTAAGATGGTAAAGTATGAAATGGGTGGAAAAAAGTAATAGTCGATAATTTCTTTGTATATCAATAAAGTAAGGATTAATTTATTCTATCAATGGCAAAGAATTTATGATATTGAAGATGGCAGTAAAGATTCTAAAATTATTAAAAGAGGAGAAGCAGGGATAAAAAGGATTTTAAAAGTGGGGTGAAAGAAGTACTAGAGAAGAAGGGCCTGTGATCCTGGGCACAAAATAAAGGTGAGTTGCGCAATGGGAACAAGGAGATTTCATGGAAGGCTTAAATAATGATGTTTCTACACTCTGTACGCATTCAAATGTGGCAGTGGTCATTGTTTCTTTGTTGATAAAGACATCTCATATTACGGGGAACGGCATCATTAAAAGGAACTTTTTTTCTTTTCTTTTTTTTACTATCAATATTTCAATCTTTCACAGACTCAAGTCCTTTCCCTGTCAGTTACCACAATATATAAGACAGCATGCATACTTGAATGAGCATTATTCGCAGAATGAACGTGCTGATTTGACGATACATCAAGCTAATTGTAAAACGTTTAGAGTCACCATTTATCATTTATCTCCCAGACAGCGTCCCCTGGACAGATATATCTATTGAAGTCGAATCATAATGCTGTCACAGCCCAACAAACGTTCGGCAGATGCAAATAAAGGTCTAAATAACAATCAGGAGTGACAGGAGACGGCTTCATGAATATTATTGATTTCTCTAATTACAGCTGCGGGAGCTTTGGCCATTGTTATTGAAATGGAGGCAAGTGAGACATCACTCGAAAGGAGGAAGGTTGTAGACGTCCGCTTCATTACCCTTTGATACACATGGAAATGATACAAGTGGAAATGATACTTGGGAAATGATACATTTGGATATGGTACTTTTAAAAGCATGCAAAAGGAAATGATACAAGTGGGAACGATTCTTAGGAAATTATACTTGGGAAATTCTACATGTGGAAAGGATACTAAGAAAATCATACATATGAAATTATATATAAGGAAATGATATATGTTGAAATTATACTTGATAAATGATATGTATCAAATGGTGTATATGGATATGATATATGTGGGAAGGATACTTAGGAAGGGATACATGTGGAAATGATACTTAGGAAGTGATAAATATGGAAATGATACTTGGAAAATTATACATATGGAAATAGTACTTGGGAAATGATGCATATAGAACTGATACTTGGGAAAGGATACTTATGTAAATTAGGCACAGGTAAATGATACATATGAAAATTATATATACTTTAGAAATGATACAATTGGAAATGATACTTGGGAAATAATACATATGGAAATGATACATGTGTAACTGATACATTGGAAAGGATACTTGGGACATTGATACATATGGAAATGATGCTTGGAAAATGCTACAAATGGAAAGGATTCTTGAGAAATTATACATATGGAAATATTACTTTGTAAATTATACATATGGAAAGGATACTTGGGATATTGATGCATAAGGAAATATTACTTGGGAAATTATACACAAGGAACTGATTCATATGGTAAAGAAGTAATTGAAATTCTACGTATGGAAATGAAGATTGGGAAATGCTACAAATAGAAATGACCCTTGAGAAATGATACATATGGAAATGATACTTGGTAGGATTATATACATGGAAATGATACATATGAAAAAAGATACTTGGGACATTAATACATAAGTAAATGATACTTGTGAAATTATACATATGGGAATTTTACATATGGTAGAGATACTTGAGAAATGCTACATATGGAGATAATGCTTGGGAAACGATACATATGGAAATGTTATTTATAAATGATACATATGGAAATGATGCCTGGGAATATTATACAAATAAAAATGATACATATGGAAATGATACCTGGGAATATTATACAAATAAAAATGATACATATGGAAATGATACTTGGGAATATTATACAAATAAAAATGATACATATGGAAATGATACTTGGGAAATGACAAATCACAACATTGATTCGTTTATTGATGATATATTGTTTATTTCGAACCTAAATGTTGCAAATGAGAAATCAGACTGAATGAGTTTGTATTAAACCATAAGTCTGACTGTCAGTTAAAAAACGTCACTTTTAATTGATAGTTTGATAAAAGGCTATTTACAATTACTGGTATTTGAGGTACTGCAGTATAATATTGATTAGATGAAAGCAAATTGTAATTAAATACCACAATATCAATTTCTAGATAATGAAAGGAGATCTATAATTATTACTTGTTTAAAAAACGAAAAAACATCTTTACACTTTAAACCTTTGGATTCAGAAAAATGTGGGATTTAAAAAAAATGGTCAAATATCAAACTGAAAGTTAATGTGCATCAGTTAAAAGAAGAAACGCTCTCTCTCTCTCTCTCTCTCTCTCTCTCTCTCTCTCTCTCTCTCTCTCTCTCTCTCTATAAAACATCACGAAGCAAATTTTTCATTTAGATTTGTCTATATTTTTTCTTTCGTGAAAGCAAATGAAATGAACGTATTTTCAAAATAAAGTCCGACCAGGCCGGAGAACTATTAAAATAATGAGCGGCAAACTTATTTACACATTTAAGAATATCAACGACAAGAGAGTACTTAATTTAATATTCTATAACACCAATCGTTCTTTCAATCATTTATATTTGTATGTAGAATAACTTATAACAAAGTGTGACGGCGCCGAGTAAGGGTGTGAACTCAAAGGCAGATTGGAAACGACTGAGTTATATTATTGTGGAACACTCTCCTTATATACAAAACCTCAAGGCAACAGGACATAACAAGTTCACAAGACAGACAATATTACAGAGGAAAAACCAGACATGAATTTTCATGTTCGTTTTAGTACGAGGGAAGAGCGAAGATACAAGCATAATATATACAAAAGGAATTATGTACAATTGTGTGAAACACGGTTGGTACATGGCTCCCCCCCTAAAAATGACATACTGTACATGTTAAATAGGGCGCCCTGATCTAGAGAGGCGAACTGTAGGCGGGTCATCTGGCAGAAGATAAGCAGGTTTTAGATGATCAATGGAGACCCAGTCTTCTTTGCCCCGAATTTTTAGGAGGAATGCTTTCGGACTGCGTCGGATCACAAGGAAAGGGCCCGTGTAAGGGGGCGTTAGTGGTGGCTTGCTGGTGTCGTTGCGCAGGAAGATGTGCGTTGCAGAGTGCAAGTCCGTTGGTATGTGATGCTTCGCTGGGGGCTTGTAAGTCTGGCGGCACGGAGTAAATTTTCCCACGACGTGACGTATGCGCTGGAGATCGTCGGAGGAGGTTGTAGAAAGAAAAAATTTGCAGGGACGACCAACGGGTCGCCATACACCATTTCGGCTGCCGAGACGTCGAGGGCGTCTTTAGGAGTGGTCCTTAGTCCAAGGAAGACCCAGGGAAGCTGAGTAAACCAGTTGCAATCCTTGCAGCGGGACATCAAAGCTGCTTTGAGGGTGCGATGAAAACGTTCAACCATTCCATTGGCAGCGGGGTTGTAGGCCGTTGTCTGATGTAGGGTGATGCCCAGGAGATTCGCTAATGATGTCCACAATTGAGAGGTGAAAGTGGTTCCCCTGTCAGAAGTAATATCCTCAGGGATACCGAATCTTGAAATCCATCCAGAGAGTAAGGCAGATGTACATGAGGCGGACGTTGCAGTTTCCATGGGAATGGCTTCAGGCCAACGAGTGGAGCGGTTGATGACGGTAAACAGGTAACGATGTCCTTGTGATGTGGGTAGGGGGCCTACAACGTCGACGTGAATGTGTGCGAAACAACGCTGAGGTTGAGGAAAGGTGCCCAGTCCTGAATCCGTGTGTCGATGTACTTTGGAAGTTTGGCAAGAAGTAGAGGCGCGGACCCAATCCTTAGCATCCTTAGAAATGCCGTACCAAATGAACTTTGCCTTCAGCAGCTGTGCAGTAGAACGGCACGAGGGATGTGAAAGGCCGTGGATGAAATCAAACACCTGTCGGCGCATGGGAGCAGGAATCCAAGGTCGCGGTCTACCAGTACTGACGTCACAGAGGAGGGTGGTGTTGGAGTCTTCTAGGGGAAAATCTTCCCAACGGAGGGACGTGGTGGATGTCCTACAAGCTTGATACTCTGGATCCTGTCGTTGGGCTTCAGCCAGGGCGTTGTAATCCAATCCCAGTTGAATGGCAGCCAACGTGTTTCTTGACAGGGCATCGGCAACGGGATTCATTTTCCCAGGGACGTATTGGAGGGTGCAATTGTATTCAGCCACGGCAGAGAGATGTCGGCGTTGACGGGCGGACCAGGCGTCAGACTGTCGAGTGAAGGCGTGCACCAGAGGCATGTGGTTTGTGCGAATGACGAAGGGCGTACCTTCTAAGAAATGGCGAAAGTGACGGACAGCCAAGTGCACCGCCAGCAATTCTCGATTGAAGGTAGAATAACCCGATTCTGCCTTGGACAGTTTTCTGCTGAAGAAGGCCAATGGGCGGGGCGAGCCTTTGACCACCTGCTCGAGTACTGCACCCATAGCGACGTCGCTGGCATCGGTGGAGAGAAGGAGAGGGGCGTGTGGGATAGGAAAAGTGAGAGCCGCAGCAGTTGATAGGGCCTTCTTTGCATTGCAGAAGGCTGCTTCTTGAAGGGGATCCCACTTCAGGTCCTTTGGCTTGCCCTTGAGGGAGGCGTAGAGGGGAGCAAGAGTGGCGGCAATGGCTGGCAGAAAACGGTGATAATAGTTGATCATGCCCAAGAATTCCTGCAGAGCTTTGACGGTCGAGGGCGCGGGGAAATTCTGAACGGCTGCTACCTTCTCAGGGAGGGGATGGACTCCTTCAGGAGTGATACGGTGCCCTAAGAACGACACTTCGTTGGCGCCAAAGGTACACTTGTCGTACCAGACTACAAGGCAGTTTTGTTGCAGGCGGTCGAGCACGATGCGCAGGTGACGGAGGTGTTCCTCTTTTGAGGAGAACACAAGTATGTCGTCACATAACATACACAGAAAGCGAGGTCCCCTAAGATGCCATCCATGAGACGTTGAAACGTTGCCCCAGCATTACGAAGGCCAAAACAGGAGTAATTGAAGGTGTATGTGCCAAACGGAGTGGTGATGGCGGTTTTGGGGATGTCTTCTGGGTTCATAGGCACCTGATAATACCCCTTCAGGAGGTTGAGTATAGAGAAAACCTTCGCTTTGTGCAGGTAGGAGGTTACATTGGCAATGTTTGGGAGGAGGTAGTGATCAGGTTCTGTTTGCATGTTCAGTCGCCTGTAATCCCCGCACGGACAGAGGGAGCCGTCTTTCTTCAGAACGATGTGTAAGGGTGACGACCATGGGCTGGAGGCTTTTTGGCAAAGGCCCATTTTCTCCATTTCGGCGAACGTCTGTTTGGAGGCTGCCAATCGTTCCGGTGCCAGACGTCTGAATTTTGCGAAGACTGGGGGTCCCGTCGTCTTGAAATGGTGATAAATACCGTGCTTGGCAGGAACCGTGGGCGTTTGGCGAAGTTCTGGACGGAAAACTTCCGGGTACGACGTTAGGAGGTGGGCGTAGGCATCCGTAGGTGCGCTGATATGGAGAGCGAGGTTAGAGGGGGTGGGTTGAAGAGGTGTCGACAAGTACGAGTCTGCGTTGACCAATCGTCGGTGGGCGACATCGACCAGAAGGTGGAAATGAGAGAGGAAATCCGCACCGAGGATTGGCATTGTGACGTCAGCAACGAGAAACTTCCAAATGAATTTACCGTTTCCGAACGATAATGTGAGGTTCTCGTAACCGTAGGTGGGTATCGCAGATCCGTTGGCAGCTACCAAGCGGACGTCGGCAGATGTAGACAGACTACGTTGTGCCTTGAAGAGTTTCCTTGGCAAAAGAGAACGACAAGCACCCGTGTCTACCAAAAATCGCACGCCCGTTCCTGCATCCTGTAAAAAGAAAAGATTAGAAACATGGGAGGCCACCGCCACAAGCGATGGCCTACTTACACGTTTTTTGGCCACTGACAATCTTTGGCACATTTCTTCGCGGTTGCCCCGAATCTGAAGTGGTAGTAGCAAAACTGCGGCGGATGGGAGGTAGTAAGTGGCTGTAGAAGTCGTTCGTTGGGGCGCGAGCGATTGGTGGGTGGTGGGCGGCTTTGTCGCCGCTTCGGCACGTCACAGGGTAGGCGTGTATGTCCTACGGCATTCATGTCAGCTTCGGTTGACGTTGAATAGGCATCCTCGTCGTCAGGGGTGGAGGCATTGATGGAGGTCTTGAAGTGGCTGTCCATAAGGGCGTCGGCTTTGGTCATCAAGTCCTTTATGGGTAAACTATCGACATCGGGTATGGCAGCGCGTACAGGTTCAGGTAAACGGCGTATCCAAAGGGCACGGAGTAGGTTCACCTCACGAGGAGAGCCGTCTGCGGCAGGTTGAAGGCGAGCGATACTGGTCATTTCCCTGAGGGCAAGCGAAGCCCTTTGGTCCCCCAACGGTTGTTGCGAGAGCTGAAAAAGCTTCGCTATACGGGCGGCTGGCGACGGCGAGTACTGCTGCAGAAGGTATGTTTTGAGGGCGTCAAACGCTATTGGGGTGACTCCTTGTTCACAAAGCCAATCGGATATTTCTGGGAAGGCGTCCTCGTGTATCGCCGCGAGAACATAATCCGCTTTGGTGGTTGAGCGAGTCACGCCCCTGATACGAAAGTGGACTTTAGCGCGTTGAAACCAAGCAAACTCTTCTCTGCTGGCGAACGGTGAAAGTTTCAATGGGGCGGCCGCGGCGCCAACTGCTGTAGTAGAAACTGTAGAGTCCGTCTCCGTCATAGTACCAACGATGGAGGGGCGAGGGAGGTGGGGGTAGAAGGCAGTGGGAGCGAGTCGACTTCCGGGGTCACCAATGTGACGGCGCCGAGTAAGGGTGTGAACTCAAAGGCAGATTGGAAACGACTGAGTTATATTATTGTGGAACACTCTCCTTATATACAAAACCTCAAGGCAACAGGACATAACAAGTTCACAAGACAGACAATATTACAGAGGAAAAACCAGACATGAATTTTCATGTTCGTTTTAGTGCGAGGGAAGAGCGAAGATACAAGCATAATATATACAAAAGGAATTATGTACAATTGTGTGAAACACGGTTGGTACAAAAGCCTCTTTGTTCCTCTTACATTTGTGTTTGGTGAGCAAAAACATTTGCATATAAAAGAATTGTTCCATCTAAAATGACTTTATCTTTGCCTCTCAGCGAAGTATTCATGGAAACCTTTACTCAAAGTAAGAAATTTTACCAAAACCTAGTGGAGTTTCAATCTCAAATTATACGATTTCCAATATGTATTTGCAGTTTGATACAAACATTTCAGGCCTACACCTTTGGAAACTGATTACAAATGTAACCTTCAATAAATATATATATATATATATATATATATATATATATATATATATATATATATATATATATATATATATATATATATATATATATATATATATATATATATATATATATATATATATATATATGTATATATATATAACACAACATCGTGTTCAAATAGAAATAAATTTCTACCTCATACTTGGGATCAAACGCTAGCCCCTTCTAATGAAAGGCCAAGTCGAAACCAACCATGCCACAAGTGGCCATAAACAGAAATCAGAACCTGACGCTAACTAGCTGTCCGAGGATTTACCTGGCGAGACATCAGTCTCTTACCAGCGAGTTTTACCCGATTTCCCCGGCCCACCACGTGACACAATTGGTAGTAATTCATTCAAATTACCCCTAATAAGTCAATATAGATGAATATCAACACAACATCGTGTTCAAATAGAAATAAATTTCTACCTCATACTTGGGATCGAACGCTAGCCCCTTCTAATGAAAGGCCAGGTCGAAACCAACCATGCCACGAGAGGCCATAAAAGGAAATCGGAACCTGACGCTAACTAGCTGTCCGAGGATTTACCTGGCGAGACATCAGTCTTTTACCAGCGAGTTTTATCCGATTTCTTCGGCCCACCACGTGATACAATTGGTAGTAATTCATTCAAATTACCCCTAATGAGTCAATATGGATAAATATCAACACAACATCGTGTTCAAATAGAAATAAATTTCTACCTCATACTTGGGATCGAACGCAAGCCCCTTCTAATGAAAGGCCAGGTCGAAACCAACCATGCCACGAGAGGCCATAAAAGGAAATCGGAACCTGACGCTAACTAGCTGTCCGAGGATTTACCTGGCGAGACATCAGTCTCTTACCAGCGAGTTTTACCCGATTTCCCCGGCCCACCACGTGACACAATTGGTAGTAATTCATTCAAATTACCCCTAATGAGTCAATATGGATAAATATCAACACAACATCGTGTTCAAATAGAAATATATTTCTACCTCATACTTGGGATCAAACGCTAGCCCCTTCTAATGAAAGGCCAGGTCAAAACCAACCATGCCACGAGAGCCCATAAAAGGAAATCGGAACCTGACGCTAACTAGCTGTCCGAGGATTTACCTGGCAAGACATCAGTCTCTTACCAGCGAGTTTTACCCGATTTCCCCGGCCCACCACGTGACACAATTGGTAGTAATTCATTCAAATTACCCCTAATGAGTCAATATGGATAAATATCAACACAACATTGTGTTCAAATAGAAATAAATTTCTACCTCATACTTGGGATCGAACGCTAGCCCCTTCTAATGAAAGGCCAGGTTGAAACCAACCATGCCACGAGAGGCCATAAAAGGAAATCTGAACCTGACGCTAACTATCTTTATTTCATTGCAGGACAACGGCCTAGGACATGTCATTAGTCATGTCTGGGGTTTGGCCATTTCTATCACCACGCAGGCCATTGCAGATTGGTGATGATGGAAACATAGTCTGATTGTTTACAGCACACTTACCAAGTATGGTTGGCCCACACTATACTGATTTACAGTTTATAGACATATATATATATATATTTTTGGGCTCAAGCCATGTCGTCCTGAAGGAAGTTCCTATAGGGTAGCTTCCTAGGGTATATTACAACTACGGCGATATTCCCAGAGAATTTACCTTAAGGTACCAGAATTCTAACTCCTGGAGGGAGTATCCCTCGTGAAAGGGATATCGCGACATATCAGAGGACGTATTCTTGACACGCCACATGGCAATCTGCATCCCGAACAGAGATTCGTCTCGCAGGGGGCAGTTGGCAAGAAACGAATTCGGGAAAGAAAAAGGGGGAGCCGCTCCCAAGGCTCCCTATCTCCCGATTCGTAAGCGTGCCTGGCGCCAATCCTGGCGCCATCTGTATTCCTTTTTGCGTAGCTTAACAACTCGGTGTTTTTTCCTGTGTTTCTCGCAAATCTTGGATTTATTCTGCTTTTCATGGCTTCTCCGTCTTCGTCGGCCTCTGATAAGTTGAGTACCATGTCTTTTATGTATAAATGTAGGCTCTTGGTAAATTTTTGAGTGATTAATAGGTTTAATCTTTGTTACAAGAGCCGTAGCCTACCGGAGGCGTCATGGACGCTGTCGCTCGCTAGGTATAAGTTTAGTTAGTTAGAGCGACATTCCCAGTTGTTTTGCTTTAATAAATTTTAGCTATTTAGCATTACATAGGATTTCCTTTCGTGCTTAGTATTATTTTGGCAAAGTATTCGCCATTCTGGCCTACGCTAGGCCATGTAGCCTAGTCGTTTGGTCCTATACTTCATGCATGATTTTGGGTTTTCCGAGTGTATTAAAATTTTATTGAAGCTTTAGGCTATGTTTTATACATTTAAGATTGTGTGGAATATTTCCAAGATAGTATACGAGTGAGTTTCGGTGATTTAGGTAATCGATTCTCTTGGTGCCTAGGCTAAGTTGCTTATGGAGCCTTAGTATACTTTCTCATACTCCCCGGTTGCTTTCTTTTCTTCGGAGAAGGTCTGCAATCCCTTTCCCTCTGTTTAAGCCTTGGGCTTATCCCTAAGTGGTTTTTTCCGAATTTATTTTCGATAAAACTATACTGGGGTGTTACTGTACCTTCCTGTTCCAGTAAGTCTGGTTCAAAGAGGGACAGAACAACAGAGTTTTTTGGTCTGAGTCTGTGTTTGTCTGGCTTTGGGTAGAGTCTCCTTCGCTGGCCTGACACAGACAAAAGTGGCTTAGCCTCCTTAGGTCACTACCGAAGGTTTCTGTGGATATGATTCCTTCTTTTGTGATCTACCAGACTAGTCCTAGTTGCTGTTCTCGGGGGAGGATAAGTTTCTTTCCCTGGGAGTAGCAACACCTTCCTTGCTTTGGTGCTCTGGGAGCTGGCAAGTATTGCTGGCCTTCCCCCTTGGATCACCCTTAGGCTAAGATAAGTTTCTTGGCTGCGGGTGATCCGTCACTAAAGCAAGGTTGGTAGGACCCTCTTTGTCCCTTCCCCCTCTATCTCCGTAATGGCCTAGCCATTACAGTACTGTACGTCGTTCTACATCTGGACCTAGTATAGGTTAGGATGTGGAATTGACTCAGCCCCTTGCCGGCCGGCAAGGGTCTTATATTTTGAGTGCTGCCCGGACCTCCCTTGGTCCCTCATCCATGCCTGCCTGTAGAGCCAGACGGCATTGGTCAGGAAGCCTGAATTAGATTCTCCCCTTCCTTATATGCACTCTTTCGGATTGCCGGGCTTGGAGGTAGTGTACACTCTTATCCCGGCATCCATTCTATTTTTCTTCTAGTGCTGTACCCGACCCGGCTGACGGCCTATGACGATGGCAAATGACCCCAAGGTCCATGAAATGTTCATGGTGGTGGCCAAGACTCATCTGGCCACAGTGACGAAGGACCTTTATGGCTTCGTCAAGGCGAGGAGAGCTTGTAGGGAGTTCGTGTTCACCTCGGCTACGGTGAGGCACGAGCCAAGGAAACTAATCTCCTCCAACATTTGGGGCAAAGACCTTTTCCCTACCGATTTGGTCAAATAAGTAGTTGATAAGGCCGCCTTGGAGAATAGAAACCTTCTCCAGAAGTGGGGTCTGGCTATCA
Organism: Palaemon carinicauda; assembly: GCF_036898095.1. Taxonomy (NCBI): domain Eukaryota; kingdom Metazoa; phylum Arthropoda; class Malacostraca; order Decapoda; family Palaemonidae; genus Palaemon; species Palaemon carinicauda. The sequence goes on from NC_090743.1 coordinate 64,642,479, forward strand.
AAAGAAAGTCTTCCCCGGATGAAGGTCCTCAACCAAAGAGGAAGACTATGAGGACTAGGCTACCGTCTCGGCCAGCCAAGCCTTTTAGACAGCAACAGCAACTGCAATTGCCATTGCCTCCAGTGCCCCAGATAGTGGCACAAACCCCAACCACTTTTCAGTGGGTACCCCAGGCCGTGTCGACACAGTCCACGGCATTCACCCCATCGTTCGAAGGGCAGTCTACTTCCTTTCGAGCAAAGCCTAGAGGGGCAGCCAGAGGCTCGTCTGGGCGCCCCTCAAGGGGAAGGGGATTCTTGGGTGGTCGTGGTCAGGGAGGCAAGACCTCGGGACGGCAGTCCAAGTGGGATGATACCGGTAGGAGGGAGACTTCTGAAATTTCGGGATATGTGGACCTTCGATCCCTGGGCCCACAGCCTACTCAAGAATGGACTGGGCTGGAGCTGGTACAGCACTCCACCCCCGGGCCTTCGGGTTTTCCAACACTCCACCCCCGTTCTGGAGGAGTACGTTCAAGAACTGTTGGAGAAAAATGTGATCCGAAAGGTGAAGTCCATCAAATTCCAAGGGAGGCTGTTTTGTGTTCCGAAGAAAGACTCGGAAAAGCTCAGAGTCATTCTGGACTTGTTGCCACTCAACAAGTTCATAGTGTATTACAAATTCAAGATGCTAACGCTGCAACACATAAGGACCTTACTGCCCTAGAGGGCATATTCCGTCTCTATAGACTTGTCAGACGCCTATTGGCACATTCCAATCAACCACCGACTCTCCCCCTACCTAGGGTTCAGGCTACAACGAAGACTATACGCCTTCAGAGCCATGCCATTCGGGCTAAACATAGCCCCAAGGATTTTTACGAAGCTTGCGAGCGGAGCTCTCAAACAATTACGCCTAAAGGGAATTCAGGTAGTAGCCTACCTGGACGACTGGTTGGTGTGGGCAGCATCCGAGACAGAATGCTTGCAAGCTTCCAGTCAAGTGATCTAGTTCCTACAGTACCTAGGTTTCAAGATCAACAGATAAAAGTCTCGACTTTCTCCATCTCAAAAGTTCCAGTGGCTGGGAATCCACTGGGACCTTTTGTCACACCGTTTCTCCACCCCGGCGAAGAAAAGGAAGGAGATAGCGGGTTCTGTCAAGAGACTTCTAGATTCCGAAAGGATATCAAGACGCGAACAAGAGAGGGTACTGAGCTCTCTCCAGTTTGCTTCGGTGACAGACCCAGTGCTAAGAGCACAGCTAATGAATGCAACCGGAGTTTGGAGAAGTTTTGCATCAATCGTGCGAAGAGATCTGAGAAGACCAGTTCCGCTTCGGCTACGTACTCTTCTCAGGCCTTGGTCCCAAGCCAGACTTCTAAAGAAGTCGGTTCTTCTTCAGCCACCTCCCCCGTCGGTGACGATTCACTCAGACGCCTCGAAGGAGGGATGGGGAGGTCACTCTCATCGGAAAAAAGTCCAGGGGACTTGGTCCAAGCTATTCAAGACCTTTCACATAAACTTTCTAGAAGCTATGGCAGTGCTCCTTACCTTAAAGAAAGTTTCCCCGCGTCACTCGATCCACATAAGGTTGGTGATGGACAGCGAGGTAGTTGTGAGATGCTTGAATCAACAAGGATCGAGGTCACCACCTCTCAACCTGGTGATGTTGGCCATCTTCCGATTGGCGGAAAAGAAGAAGTGATACCTGTCGGCAGTTCACCTTCAAGGAGTCCGCAATGTGACAGTGGACGCTCTATCCAGGTTCACACCGATAGAGTTGGAATGGTCCTTAGACGCAGGATCATTCTCCTTCATTCTGAATCAAGTCCCAGAACTGCAGATAGACCTCTTTGCGACGAAAGACAACAAGAAGTTGCCCCTGTACGTGTCCCCGTACGAGGACCCCTTAGCGGTAGCAGTGGACGAGATGTCCCTCAACTGGAACAGAGGGTCCAGGATTTATCTGTTCCCTCCTCACAACCTTCTGTTGAGGGTCCTCAACAAACTGAGATCCTTCAAGGGGGGTAGCGGCAATAGTAGCCCACAAGTGGCCGAACAGCGTGTGGTTCCCCCTGGCATTGGAACTACAGCTGAAGTTTGTACCGCTACCAGATCCAGTTCTGATCCAGCGAGT
>NC_090743.1:64649596-64657096 GCF_036898095.1 Palaemon carinicauda
TTCGTACCTTCATTCATCAAGAACTATTGTTTATCATTAGAGAATCATCGTTTGTCATTCAAAAACCAATGCTCAGCATTCAAAAATTATCATCTTTTCATTCTAAAATCATTATTCATCATTGAAAAATTAACATTTATCATTGAAGAATTCTTATTCATGATTAAAAAATCATCCTATATTTATTTAAGAATCATTATTCTTCATTCAAAAATCAACTTTTATCACTCAAGAATCAATATCCATCATTCATGGCTCATCGTTTTTCACTCAAGAATCATTATTTATTATTCAGAAATTATAGTTTATCTTTTAAGAATCAAAATACATCATTCCTGAATCATCGGTTATCTTTTAGGAATCAATATTCATCAATCATGAATCATCGTTTTTCATTCAAGAATCATTGTTCATAAATCAAAAATTATCCTTTATTTATTTAAGAATCATTATTTGTTATTCAAAAATCACCTTTTATCACTTACGAATCAATATTCATCATTCATGACTCATCGTTTTTTCATTAAAAAAATCATTATTTATCGTTAAAAAAACATCGTTAATTTTTCAAGAATCAATATACATCATTCATGAATCATCATTTATTTTGTAAGAATCAATAATCACCATTTATAAATCATCCTTTTCATTCAAGAATCATTATTCTTCATTTAAAAAATCATCCCTTATTTAATTAGGAATCATTATTCATCATTCAAAAATCCCCTTTTATCATTTAAGAATCCATATTCATCATTCATGAAGTATCAGATATTATATAAAAATCAATATTCATCATTCATGAATCATTGTTTTTCATTCAAGAATCATTATTCATCATTCACCAATCATCATTTAATTATTTAAGAATTATTATTCATCGTTCAATAATCATCGATTATCATTTAAGAATCAATGTTCACCATTCATGAATCATCGTTTTTCATTCAGGAATCATTATTCATCATTCAAAAATCATTCTTTGTTTGTTTAAGAATCATCCTTAATTTATTCAAGAATCAATATTCATCATTCATGAAGTATCTGTTATCATATAAGAATCAACATTCGTCATTCATGAATTACCTTTTTTCATTCAAGAATCATCCTTCATTTATTGAGGAATCATTATTCATAATTCAAAAATCCCCTTTTATCATTTGAAAATCAATATTCATCATTCATGAATCACCGTTTTCATTCAAGAATCATTATTCATTAATAAAAAATCATCCTTTATTTATTTAAGAATCATTATCTATCATTCAAAAATCACCGTTTATCATATAAAAATCAATATTCATCATTCATGAATCACCCTTTATCTTTTAAGAATCAATATTCATCATTCATGAATCATCGTTTTTCATTCAAGTATCTTTATTCATCATTTATGAATCATCGTTTTTCATTCATGAATCTTTATTCATCATTAAAAAAAAATCATCATATATCTTTTAGGAAGCAATACTCATCAATCATGAATGATCGTTTATATTTTAAGAATCAATATCCATCATTCAAGAATCATCGTTTTTCATTAAATAATCATCGTTCATATTTTAATAATCAATAGTCATGATTCATGAATCCTCCTTCATCTTTTAGGAATCAATATACATCATTTATGAATCATCATTTATCTTTTGAGAATCAATAATCATCATTCATGAATTATCGTTTTTATCCAAGAATCATTATTTATTCTTCATTCAAAAATCACCCTTTATTTATTTAAGAATAATTATTCATCATCCAAAAATCACCTTTCATCATTTAAGAATCAATATTCATTATTCATAAAGTATTACTTGTCTTATAAGAATCAATATTCATCATTCACAAATCATCGTTTATCATTCAAGAATCATTATTCATCATTCAAAAATCATCCTTTTTTCTAAGATTTATTATTCATCACTAAAAAATAATCGTTTACCTTTTATGAATCTATATTCATCATTCATGAATCATCGTTTTTCATTCAAGAATCATTATCCATCATTCAGATATACCCTTTATTTATTTAACTAGCCATTATTCAATAATCGTCGTTTATGTTTTAAGAATCAATATTCCTCATTCATGAATCATCATTTTTCATTCAAAAATCCTTATACATAATTCAAAAATCATCGTATATCATCTAAGAATCAATATTCATCATTCATGAGGTATCGTTTATCTTTCAAGAATCAATATCCATCATTCATGAATCATTGTTTTCCATTCCAGCACCATTATTCATCATTCAAAAATCATAGTTTTTCTTTTTTGAATCAATGTTCATCATTCATGAATCATCATTTATCTTTTAAGAAAAAATATTCATCATTCCTGAATCATCGTTTTTCATTCAAAAATCATTATCCATCATTCAAAAATCATCAATTATCTTGAGTATCAATAATCATCATATTGTTGTTGTTTTTTTTTTTTCAAGAATCATTATTCATCATTCAAAAAGCATCACTTATTTTTTTTTAAGAACGGATTTTCATCATTCATGAATTGTCTTTTCCAATCAGGAAACATAATTCATCATTTAAAAATCATGGTTAATCTTTTAAGACAAAATATTCATCCCATATCATCGTTATTCATACATTAATCAATATGCATTATTCATAAATCATCGTTCATCATTTTAAGTTTATCATATTGGTGGAACTTTAGAAGTTCAAAATTGTAGCGATGTTTTCATGTTGTACAGGCTGACATGAGTCTCTAGATTATTATTATCATTATTTCGATCCCTGACAAGGTTATAACTAATTCTATCTGAATTTCAGAGATCGTACGTTGCTAAAGTTATAACCCCTTCTATCTACAATTCAGAGTCCATTCTTCACCAAGGCTATAACTAAATCTACCTACAACTTAGAGTTTGTTCTCAGCTAAAGTTATAACCACTTCTATCTACAATTCAGAGTCCATTCTTCGCCAAGGCTATAACTAAATCTACCTACAACTTAGAGTTTGTTCTCTGCTAAAGTTATAACCCCTTTTACCTACAATTCAGAGTTCCTTTCTCTGCTAAGGTTATAACTAATTCTACCTACAACACAGAGTTCATTCTTTGCTAAGGTTATAACTATTTCTACCTACTAACCAGAGTTTGTTCTCTGTTAAGGTTATAATCACTTCTACCTACAATTCAGACTTAGTTCTTTGCCAAGTTATAACCTATTCTACCTACAATTTAGTTCGTTCTCTGTCAAGATTAAAACGACTTCTACCTACAATTCAGAGCTCGTTCTCTGTTAAGGTTATAACCACTTTCACCTACAATTCAGAGTTCGTTCTTAACCAAGCTTATAACCATTTCTACCAATAATTCAGAATTTATTCTTTGCAAATGTTTTAACCAATTCTACCTAAAATTCAGAGTTCCTTCTTCTACCAATAATTCAGAATTTGCTCTTTGCAAATTTTATAACCAATTCTTCCTACAATTCAGAGCTCGTTATCTGCTAATGTTAAAACCATTTCTACCTAATATTCAGAGTTTGTTCTTTACCAAGGTTTTAAACAATTCTACCTACAATTCAGAGTATGTTCTTTGCTAAAGTTATAAGTATTCTTACCTACAAATTAGAGTTCATTCTCTGCCAGGGTTATAACCACTTCTACCTACAATTCATAGTTCATTCTTTGCCAAGGTTATAAGCAATTCTATCTTCAATTTACACTTTTGCCTCTGGTAGGGTTATAACCATTGGTACCAATAATTCAGAGGTCGTTCTTTGCCAGAGTTTTAAGTAATTCTATCTACAACTTAGAGCTTGTTCTTTGCTAAGGTTATAACCATTGCTACCTACAATTCAGAGTTCTTCCTCTGCAGGGTTATAACCACTTCTACTTACAATTCAGAGTTCGTTCTTTGATAAGGTTATAACCAATTCTACCTACATCTCGAAGTTTGTTCACTGTAAAGGTTTTAACCACCTCTACTTAAAATTCAAAAATAGTTTTCTACCTACAATTCAGAGTTTGTTCTTTACCAATGGTATAACAAGAAAAATGAAAGGAGGTATTATCATTATGAAAAACTGCAAAATACATACTTATTCAAGTGTACTGGCAACAGACACCATATTAGTGCAATTTCATTTTGGTCTTAGAGAGAGAGAGAGAGAGAGAGAGAGAGAGAATAGTAAGCTTGGCATACAGGTCAAACTCCCTGTTCAAAACCTCGAACTTCCAAACATAATGAATACAGTTCACAAGCGAGATATATTCTCTCCATATCAACTGGATTTACACAAACTCTCTCTCTCTCTCTCTCTCTCTCTCTCTCTCTCTCTCTCTCATGGGACGAAGGGACCAACAAGTTTATCTATTCTCAAAATCAAACTTTGCGATATCATTATATATTACATGTTTTCCTACGATGATCGTGAATTCCAGTTTTCAATTAGTGGAAACTAGTGTATGCGACCGGTCAAAAATGATGGCTGAATATTCAGATAAATAAAAACACACAGAGTCATCTATTCCCCCCCCCCCCTACAGGTTTCCTCTCGGGGTACCTTTCACTCACAAGAATATGACTACCTCCTCTTCCCCTCACCCAATGGACCGTGAGAAACCGAGTGGGGAATATATATAATATGATATATATATATATATATATATATACATATATATATATATATATATATATTGATATATATATATATATATATATGTATATATATATATATATGTATATATATACATATATATGTGTATATATATATATATATATATAGACATATAGATATATATATATATATATGGAGATACATATATATGTATATATATTTATATAGATATATATATATATATATATATAAATTATTACATATATATTGTATATATATATAAATATATATATATATATATATATATAAATATTTACACACAAATAATCAATATATTTTTTATGCATTATGTCTCGATTCTCTTACCGACCTCGGGATGAGAGCCCTAGGCGAAATCACGTAAAGACAATAGCTTCTGACCGGCAGGGAATCGAACCCTGAACCAGCAAACTTGTATGAATAGTGACATAGCACTTCGTCACAAAGAAGTGGTATATCACTGTTCATACAAGTTTCCTGGACCAGGGTTTGATTCCCGTCCGGTCAGAAGCTATTGCCTTTGTGTGATTTCCCCTGGGGCTCTCATCTCGAGGTCGGTAAGAGAATCCAGACATCAATGTATAGAAAATATATGGCTTATTTGAATATGAAAAGCACGTCTATATATGTAGAATTTATCATATATATATATATATATATATATGTGTGTGTGTGTGTGTGTGTATATATACAATATTTATATATATATATATATATATATATATAATATTCATGCATATATATATATATATACACACACAATATTTATGTATGCATATATATATATATATATACACAATATTTATGTATGCATATATATATATATATATATATGTATATATATATATATATATATCAAGACACACTTTTTCATAGAGGAGGTAAGCGGTTGTTGTAGCCTATTAGATACATCCCTTCCCAGCAGTCTATTTGACAGGAGTTTAATTCCTCGCTCAATCTCGATGGTTTCTAGAAGTGGCTGTTACATGACCATCCTTATGAACTAGGAATGGGGGAGCTTTGGGGGAGCTCCTAAGTCTTTGAGTCATTATCACCCATTGCCTGGCCCTCCTTGGTCCTAGTTTGATGGACACGGGCCTTGGGAGCAGTTCATATGTTTATATGGTCATATATTTCATTCATTATACTATTTGTCCTTTGCATGAAGTAAGATTTTCAAGTAATTATTTCAGAGAAATAAAATGTTTATACGTGAACTTTAAATGTTCTCAAACTGAACTAAGCTCTACGCGCGAATGATTAGCTTTGCCAAATACGTGATAAATAATGTGATGAAATGGTAATGTTCGAATAATCAAGAAAACTGCCAAATGTGATAAATTGAAGCCATAAAATTATGATAATAATAATAATAATAATAATAACAATTATTATTATTATTATTATTATTATTATTATTATTATTATTATTATTATTATTGTCGTGACCGAAGTGATTGACCTAATGTTAAATGACAAAATATTCGCAAGCGAAACTCACCCAACTCATACATAGCCCAGTCATTTCCTTATTTTATTTTTGCCGGGTGGGGAGGGGAAACAGCTGATATTATCTGCAGCAGAGTCAATAGCTTCAATACTAAATGATATATTCAAATGAAATCCTAAGGGATTATTTGTTTCTGCCAATTTTCCTGTTCATAAATGCTATAGGCATGCCCTGGCTGTCAATATGTTCGTAAGTGATGTTTTTTTTAGCAAAAAATCAGTGAGGAGCAGCAAACAACGCCTAGAGTTTTACAGATATCCAAATGATTTTCACAGGGTTTAATTAGTAAGGGGACTGTCTGCCATGGTGTTTTGACATAACAACTTTGAGAAATCTAATATCGTTTTATTGCTTCTATGTATGCGTAAACATATCGTACATGTTCCCCAGAAGTTTCAGCCAATTATTTTTACAAATAAAGAAGATTTAGTTGTCTTTAAATCACGACGCAGTCCTTACTGTGTCATCTGTATGACTGAGTTTGACAAAATCGTCTTTGAGTGTTATTATTTTTTTTTTTTTTGCATATTTATAGTGATTTTTCACTTATGTTTTAAAATATCTTACGTCTGGCAGGAATGGAAGGCATTGGTAGAGCATAGTTGACTCCTACGAGAACAGAAGCCAAAGTTTCCAAAGATGTATAAAAGTTATAATACATGCGTTTGTTTACTTGAAGTTCGTATGTACATTGTGTTTTCACAACGTCCTCGTGAACTTTTTAGCAAGGCCAATGGTACCTAAGGTCATAAAGAGAACAAATAGTCTATAATTTTTTTTCCAAACAATGATGATAAAGCGGTTTTTTAAAATATGACGTAATCCTTACTGCGTTGTCTGCACAACTGAATTTGACAGACTCGTAGTTCTCTCTCTCTCTCTCTCTCTCTCTCCTCTCTCTCTCTCTCTCTCTCGAACGAACGAACGAACGAACGAACGAACGAACGAATTATTTTAGCCATTTATACATACACAATAATAACAATGTTCAACTCTCATAGAATCAAATAACGGTTGCTCTCTCTCTCTCTCTCTCTCTCTCTCTCTCTCTCTCTCAATTTGAACTGCCATCTATATCAACCAAATGCTATCACTCCAAAATTAAATTCCTAATCTCTCTCTCTCTCTCTCTCTCTCTCTCTCTCTCTCACTTTGCCATTCATATATACAAATACTATAATTCTCTCTCTCTCTCTCTCTCTCTCTCTCCTCTCTCTCTAATATTCTAGCCATTTATACAAATGCTATAATAACAATGTTCAACTCTCTCATAGAATCAAATAATGGTTGCTCTCTATCTCTCTCTCTCTCTCTCTCTCTCTCTCTCTCTCTCTCTCTCAATTTGAACTGCCATCTATATCAACC
>NC_090743.1:64667096-64672096 GCF_036898095.1 Palaemon carinicauda
GCGAAGAAGACGAGAGAGACAAAGCACGATGTGCGAAGGAAATGGAAGCAAAACAAGAAGAAGAAGAGAGGGAAGAAGCATGACGTGGAAGGAAACGAGAGGCAGAACGAGAAGAAAATGAAACGGAAGAAGCCAGAGAGGTTGCAAGACATGCGAGGAGTATGGAAGAAAAAGAGAGAGAACAAGAAGAAAAAGAGAAGGAACAGGCAAGGGAAATAGCACGACATTCGAGGGAGTTGGAGCTCATGAATGCTCGTACATGGTCAGCAATACTGACAGAGGCGAATCCTGCTATTCACGATCCCGTGTTTAATATGACGAATTCCCAGAGATTAATTCAAAAGTTGACAGAAGAGGTTCCTGATGAATTCTTTGATCCTTTTCTAATGGTCGCATCGACGATGCAATGGCCCGAAGATATATGGTGTGTGTTATTGCAGAGTGTATTGATTGGGAAAGGTCGTAGTGCATACCTTTCCTTATCTCAGGACCAGACAGGAAGAGGAGCGTGCTGCAAGTGTATCAGATGACCCCTGAATATTATAATGAAAGGTTCCTAAGTTTGAGGAAGGACGAGAATATTACTTTCCTGGATTACGCTTATAAGGTACGACAATGTTTTAAGATATGGGCAGAGGCTGCTAACATGAGGGAGATGGCTGATTTAGAAGAATTTATAGTACTAGATCAATAACTATGAGGAATCCCTGAACATGTTCGAACCTACTCCAGAGAGATAGAGAGGTAAAGAAACTTGATAAAGCCGCTTTGCTGAGTGAAGATTATATTATCAGTTGTAAACCCTCCTCGGGCATGAAGTTTCAACTGTTGTTCCGACCAAGTGTCAAATATTCGCCAAACCATGGAAACCAGTTTAGTAATAACTATGTAAACAAGTTCAATAGTTACAGCGGAAGTAGCACTGATACTGTTCCTAAGCAGAATTTGATAGTAAAACTGCAACAATCATTGAATCCTCCTCCTTCGAGCATCAGGGAAGACGTGCAGAAGGTTAATTTTGTCTGTTTAAAGTGTGGCAAGAGAGGCCATATCAGTAAGGAATGTTGGTCGAATCAACCGAAGCAGTCCTTAGTGGTTAAGTATAATTCGACTTCACAGAACGCAAATACAATGAAACAATCGGGAAAGAACGAAGAGGAAAATAAACCAGCCAACGTTCACACGACGAGCAGGACAAACCAATACAGCATGCATGCCTTTAAATCATATATTCATGAAGGTATGTTAACAGCAATAGACGGGAGTGAGCAAATCCCAGTCAAGATATAGCGCAACACAGGTTACAACAATAGTGTGGTGGTGTGAGGAGTACATCTGTTGGTGGAACGGTCTCTCACAGGAGACTCGGTTACTTTGAAGGGAATAGGAGGTGAAGAGGTTACCCCTATTTGCTGTTTGAAACTGTCGTGTGAGTTGGCGACAGGTAACTTTGACTTTGCGGTAAAGGATTCATTGGCTGTAAAAAGCTTAGACTTCCTGCTGGGTAATGAGGTTCATCATGTTGGAGAAGACCAGTCAGCCCCGGAGAATCCTACCATAAATTAGGGAAAGACATTATTAAATTTAATATATTTTCTCTTTGAGGTGCCTCCAAATGCTTCAACCCTGATTCTAATAACTCTAAACTTTGAAAGTTAGTATTAAGAGCATCTGCAGACACCTGACATAATTCATCCTCTTCAAAATAATTAACAGAATCCAAAATAGTAGCTACCGACTCCAAAGGTACCCTCTTGGGTTCTACACTACCACAGGAATAAGATTTTAGACGGTTAATATGAAATACATGGCATTTCCTCCGAGTACCAGGTGTTTCAATTTCATAGTTGACTTCGGATAACTTCCTCAATACCCTCCAAGTCCCCTCAAATCTGGGCTCGAGAAAGTCACTGAGACCTGTACCTAAAACAAAGACTATATCACCTGGTTCGAAAGAATGTACCTTACATTTCTTATCATACTTAGCCTTCAAGTCACCCTCGGAAGAGGCTAAATTCTCCTTGGCATATTGCCAAGCCACAGAAAACTTACTTCTTAGGCTATCTAATACTTCATTTACACTCTGATCAATCACTTCCCTGGACTCCAAGAACACATGAAAAATCTCTAATTAACCACGAATCTTGTGTCCAAAGACCAAATCAAACAGAGGGACACCTGTGGAGGAATTGGGAAGATTACGGATAGCAAAGAGAGCATAGGGAAGACCCTTATCCCACTCCTCTCCTTGCTCAAAACAATATTTTTTTAACATTGACTTAAGGGTCTGGTGAAATTTTTCCACCACCCCCTGGCTTTCCGGGTGATACGGTACACTGGTAAGGTGCTGAATGGCCAATTCAGCACACTTACTCCTAAAGATCTTACTTGTGAAATTCAAGCCACAGTCAAACTAAATCTTACAAGGGAGACCAAACCTGGAAAAAAAATCTATTAACTTGTCAAATATTGCCCTAGATGTTATCTTCCTCATAGGGATTGCTTACGGGTATCTGGAAGCCCTATCCATAATTGTCAAAACATACACAAAACCTGTTTTAGTACGGGGCAATGGACCAACTACATCAACTACTAATTCAGAGAATGGTTCACCTAACGAAGGAATTGGATGTAAGGGAGCCCTAGGAATCCCTTGATTAGGTTTCCCCATCACCTGACAGGTTTCACAAATGGCAACATATTTCTTTACCGAAGACTTCATCCCCGGCCACCAAAATCTCTTGGCCACCTTCTGAAAAGTTTTACATATGCCAATGTGGCCAGCAAAAGGATGTTCGTGAGCCAAACTCAAAAGAATTTCCCAATACTTGGTGGGAACAACCATCTGTTCGTAACCTGAGGCCGAGAGCGCCGGCCTAGTCAACGGACGGCCCAGACGATACAACAGCCCCTCGTACACCACGAACCTAGGCTTGGATAAGTCCTCCGTTCCTCCAAGCTCAAAATTAAATTCATCCTTCTGAGCTTGAATAAGGGATTTTCGGTCACAATCGGGTTTCAACATCTTAAAAAACTCTAAACTATTTCTACATGCTACTGACCCGGGCCCGTCTAGGTCTACTCCTAAACTACTACAATTAATATTCAAGTCTAGATCAACTTCAGCGGCTTTTTTAGCCGCAGCACGAGTAGTTACTGTGACAGGCCAAGCAGTGATAGATACAATGGAAACACCTCATGTCCTTGAGTGTCTATTCCCACATCATTTTCCAAAATGCCGTCGATCCCTGGGACTGGCAAACTGTCTACCACAGCCAGCTCAATACGGCCACTATATTCAGGGAAAGACGCCTCTACCCGAATTAAAGGCGCCGATACTAAAGTGTCTGGGAATCCACCCAGAACTACATATTCACCTGAAAGAGAGCACATGTTCATTAATGACCTAGCTAATACTAAGGGCCTAGCTGACCCGGTATCCCTTAGAAACTTAAGATCTAATGAGCCAGAAGACGTCTTCAGCTTACCTTTGTTTACATATTTATTAAAAGGTCACAAAGAAGGTTTAGTTTTATCTACTGGGGAAGATATGCCGTGATCTGAGGGATTATTGATGTTTTCCTGGTTAGTATGAGACCCCACGTCATCTACTCTAGCTACCGCTAATACAGGAGACCGACTAGCGGGATTGGTGGGGTTCTGGCTTAAGTAATTCTTCCGGGCAAAACATTGAGCCTGGTGATGTCCCGGCTTCTTGCACCAGAAACAGTTCCCGCGAAAAGTGCCTGTTTTTCCAGGAGTTACCTGCTTATTAGGGGGAGAAGACAAGGTTTGATTAAAAGTCTTATTAACCGGGTTATTATTCTTAGACCAACTTCTAATCCGGGCTGGTTACTTTAGGAGGCCTGAAATGAGGAGAGGATGAATTAGAAAAACTAAAACTACTTGATACAGCCTTATGGGTTAGAACAAACTCATCTGCAATTTGGGCCGCAGTGCCAAGATTAACAGCCTTCACCTCCTCTAGGTGTAATTTCAGCTCCCTTCCACAAACCTCCTTGAATTCCTTAAGACACATGAGCTCTCTCAAGGAGGAAAAAGTCCCAAACGGACGACTTTTCACCCAGTCGTCAAATTGTTCCTCCTTGAGACAAGCATATTCCACGAAGATCATAGAAGGGGGCTTATTTACTGTCCTGAACTACAACCGATAAGCCTCAGGTATCAAATCGTACGCCTTAAGTACCAGAGACTTTACCTTATTATAGTCCCGGTCAATGCCTTCCTCTAAAGCATTATACACTCTTAACCCTGGATAGGTATGCTACTCGGACACCCCTTTAAGGGTATACTCGGTCGTGAACGACCCCGACTCCGAAAAAAATTCAGGAAAAATCTAGTTATGCATCAATCTGTATTGTTTGACTTGCTAAAAATACTTCAAAGAATGCTAAAAATTACTGAAAATATAAATGATACCCATCTACAAAATAAATATTTATTGGAAATATATCAAAAATTTAAGTATACAAAAAAAAAGACGACGTAAATATTCACAAAAAATAGAAATATACATATACACATAAATCCCTTCAGGGACACCTTCTTAGATGGCAAAGCAACAGCGTGTAATTGCTGGAAATGAGTTGGACCCATAGAAGTCAAGATCTGAAATGAGAAAAAAAGGGTAAATTTTTTTGGCCAAAAAAATTTGTCCAAATTTCATGAATTTTTTTGGGTACCCAAATGAAATAGGAAGAGGCTAATTTTTTTATAGAATAAACTCATATTATCCTAGAACAGAAATACATAATAAAATGTGCACTAAGATGTAATTTACTGTTATAACAGGGGCGAAATCTAAAGGTCATTTTTTGACGGCCTAGTTCACAATGTAAATTTCTTATGAAAATCATTGTATCTCCTATAAAATATGATATTCATGCATTAAATTATACCAAAATATCACGAATTCTATACAGAACAAGAATATATAGAGATATGCCAACTTACCTTTCGGGTATGTCAACAAAATGGCC
>NC_090743.1:64677096-64692096 GCF_036898095.1 Palaemon carinicauda
GCTAATTCATTCTAAATATATCATCTCAGCTTTGCCGTCAGAGGCTCGCTTCACACAAGCTGATTTCTTTGAAAATATTTCTGCTCTTTAATAGTCATGTCTTTACATGAGAATTTTTTTCCCCGAGCGGCCAAGTAGTTTCTAAAAGCCGCTATGCTGGAACCACATGGATTAGCTGGGCACGCGGTTAGTAAATCACTACCGCTCGGAAATTCTTCCGAGAGGGCAGCATGTGAACGGCCTCATTGATCTTTATTGATTTTTAATCCGCACAGACACAAAAGGCTCGTGTAAAGCGACCCGTAATGGATATTAAGGCTTTTTCCAAAAGGTATGATATAAGCATATCTGTCTGCGATAGCAATAAAGAAGATAAAATCATATCATTAGCTAGCGTAAGCGACCAATTATAAAGGACGTCTAAATATTTAGATGGATTTGCACACACACTCACACGCTCTCAGCAATGTATGACTATTCTTTCTCCCCATACACGAGGGACGGGGAGAGGCCGAGTAGTTGTACATCTGTCAAATGTCCCTGAGCATGACCAGAATATATATATATATATATATATATATATATATATATATATATATATATATATATATATATATATATATATATATATATATATATATATATACATAACCAGACACTTTCTTTTTGTTGTAAAGAAGATAATAACAAAGGTCTTATTACTTATTATTTATTGTTATTATTATTATTATTATTATTATTATTATTATTATTATTATCTTTACTCACCAGTAACATTCCTACCTATGTTACAATTAAAACGATTAAATTTCCTCTGCTATTTTAGACTTGAAAAAGGAAAATATAAATAGACAAAGGCATCACTTAACGACACCTTGCTATCATGAGTTTCTTGTCTTGAGCGCTATTCACATAAAAAAGATAGCACGAGTCATTTCAGTGTTAACTACAATCATAATTATATCAAAATATTTACATTTCCTTTATTTTTTGTTCATTGCTGCACTATTTTGTGTTACAGATATCTCTCTCTCTCTCTCTCTCTCTCTCTCTCTCTCTCTCTCTCTCTCTCTCTCTCTCTCTCTCTCTCTCTCTTTTCAATGAAATAAATTTTCAATATTACTGATTTTTTTCCCACAGCTTTGCTATAAAAATTTCCCCTCTTAGTTTAATATTTGTATTGTAAAATTTAGCCTACTTCTGATAATAAAAAGCTCATTACCTCCTCGGAAATATCAATATTGGCGGCTTTGATTATATCAATTAGATATGAAATGGCTTTAACTCCTGGTTTTAGAGCATCACCATAGAACATTTTTAATAAATACTCCATTTCTTGCAGAGTTTTGTCTGAAATTATTATATGACCTATATAATACCTTCGTCTTTACAAGTGATATCCAGTTATCACCTGTTTCATCTACATCACCTGAGCCTAATGATGTATACTTATATCTAAATTTAAAAGCCACGACCCCTCCTATCAAGGAACTTAAGGACTCTTTTCCTATCAGTGTTTGAGGTTTTATCTCTGCTAAATCTTTTACTTGATTTTCCTGTCTCGGTCTCATTGTTAACAGGCAGAATGTGCTTCATGAGACACGCAGAGATATATAATTCGGAATCTAGATCATTGGGAGCAACATTTAACCTTTGAGATGGACCACTTATATTTAAGCACTCTGTAGTGACACAAGATGTACAGTAGCTTCATCATTACTACAAACATTAAGACCCTAACTCGTTAACTTTTGTCTCTACCCACTATGTATAAAACCGTAGTCTATATTAAAACTCCAAAGGTGACGAATGACCATGGCAATGACCAATTAGTCGTATGAAGGAAAAGAGATGTTCTACTGTGTCTTGACAGTCCATGCAACATATTATACGATAATACTTTTACTGGAACGAACATATTTTGCCTTTCACCTGAGCATTAATAACAAAATATAGCATCTATTTCAACTTGACGTGGGTAGTTCGAGAAAGCACCTCTACCTTTCTTTAAGACATACTTCATTCCAAACCAACTAACAATCAAAGATATAAGATCAGATGTTTCATTACAAAACTGACTTTTCAATAGGGCTTTCTTACTACATAATTTGATGGAATTAGCCATTGAAAAAGAGAGTAACTGAACTGCTGTTTCTCACATTACCGTTTATAACCTCACACGTTTAAGTAGGATATTTTGAGATTATTTACTGATATAGGTACGATTTTTTACATAGATTTTGAGGTATTGATTTTATCTCCAACCTGAATACCATAGTCTATTAAATAATTTTGAATTAATTTGATTAGATGGGTGGATCTGCCGAGACGAAAACTTTTTAAAAATTTAGAAGCAACAATATTTTTTCATTATAATCTGAAGCTCAAATAATAGTATTTATACATACGAAAAAAATTCTTGTTAATTTCTCTCTCTCTCTCTCTCTCTCTCTCTCTCTCTCTCTCTCTCTCTCTCTCTCTCTCTCTCTCTCTCTCTCATCTTCAGGAACATTCCTCCCATCGTAGCAAAATATTTACTTGGATGAGAAATATAATTGATATATTCATATATTCCCGTATTTCTTTTAAGTGAACCTATTCATGTACAGTTCTCCTAGTAGACCAAAATGCTAAATGCAACATATGACTGGTTAACAAAACTAAAGTGACGAGATATTGGTGATAGGCTTACCTGAATCCCATTAGTAATTATATTATTAAAAAGATTTAGCGTCAGTATGGCATCTTCTTTTAGACTTCGGACCGTCTTCTGGAAGCAATTGAGCAACTGGTGTCTAAGGTTTCTGGCAAAATCTTTGGGTTGGGAATGTGACGAACAAATTCGTACAGATTTGGCATTGATACCATCATTTCTTTTGCATATATTCACCCACTTCTTACGTAGTTCTGCATCTTTTGGGAAACGGGAAAATCTATTTTCTTTTCACCACCATCAGTTATATTGGTCTTATATGAATTGGAGCACCCATATATGACACATATAACCATGATGAATCTGTCAACGCTAATGAAAACAAGAACGTCTGTGGGAAAAAAAAAAAAAAAAACGCGGCATATATCCCGTCTATATGTTGCCTGGCTGAACTCTCCAGGTGACGTCATGCGCGTGAGTGTAGAAAACGGGACCTCTAGGTAACTCACCTTATCTTATTCCATCTTGATTTAAACTAGGAAGCTTTTCAGTATACTCGGAATATCTGGCCTTGTAGGTAACTTTGGCATTCGAGTTCCTGAAGCTATTTAACATCTATGTGTGTCTAGTCCTTATGTCCCTATGGAACGAAGGCCTCGCTCTGCTTAGTTTCTGGATCCCTTCAAACTCTATAGATCTATACTCCTTGGATCCCTATGGAATGAAAAGCGCACTGGACTTTGAGTTTCTGGATTCCTCTAGGGGCTATAGATCTATAGTCCTTGGATCCTCGTGGAGCAAAAACCACGCTGGACTTGAGAGTTCCCCAATCCCTTTAAAGTCTATAAACCTAGAGATCCCTATGGAGCTACGCTGGTGTTTGACTTCTTGGATCCTTTTTTGAGCCGCAGTTTTCCTTAAATCCCACTTTGATTTCAGCTACCGAGTTGTGCAGACGTGCTCTTGGTGTTCTAAAATTCAAATTTGACCTTCTACCTTGGTCAAATTACTGGTATAGTAGTTACCTGCTTTATGCACCATGTATGGTGCCGGTCCCTCCTCTTCCTTGCATTTTAGTAGTGAAGTTGCCTCTGATCAAATGGATATTGTCAGATCTGAGGGTTGCTTAATTGCAGATGATCTTGGTTTGTCAAGTGATAGTGAATTAGATGTACAGCCATTCCAGGAAGTTAGGAGACCAAAAAGGAAAAGTTTGAATGGTGTAAGTAATGTTTCAGTTATGCCTACTGATAAAAAGAGGAAAAGTGACATGTACACCAAACGTAGCAATGACCATTCCAGACAAGATACTGACACGCAAGATGAAAGGAGGAAGGTGTACTTTTCGAATGATGTGGAAATGGATTATAATCTGAAGATTCAATGGACAGTTAAGCTGTGTAAACAACACAGGAAAATTGAAGTCTTGTTCAAAGAAAGTAATAATAAACCTTATGTTACAGTAAAAAATGATGAGGCAGTAAAGTTTCTAGCAACCACCGGGTTTAACGGGATGAAAATGGTGTTACTAGATGATAGGATTAAAAGTACCGAAGTAATCATATTTGATGTCCCTACATATTTAGAACCAGATGACTTCTTATTTGAAGAAAATTTTGTGTGGGGAAAGCATCGTGAGGTGAAGGTGAAAGGAACTATTTATAAGAGACCTCAGCTGATTGCCTTGATTAAGGAATTTATACCAAGGAAAGTCTTTCTCTCCGGAATTGGATATAGGAATGTTAGTGTTTTAAATGAG
The DNA here is from genome assembly GCF_036898095.1 of Palaemon carinicauda. Classification (NCBI taxonomy): domain Eukaryota; kingdom Metazoa; phylum Arthropoda; class Malacostraca; order Decapoda; family Palaemonidae; genus Palaemon; species Palaemon carinicauda. The sequence continues at coordinate 64,681,509 of NC_090743.1, forward strand.
ATGCAAGTAATTTGTTATAAATGTATTAAATGAGGTCCTAGGCAATATAAGTGTCATGGTCATTTCTGATGCAGAACTGTGGAAAGAATCATGACTCAAAAGAGTGTATTGCCATGATCAATGGAAATGAGAACATTGAGCCAAAGTGCTGTAATTGTGTCGGAAAACATAATGCTAATTATCATTTGTGTGAAAAGAAACCACAAACAAAGCCAGTAGACACCCATGATAGAGCAGATAGACCAAACGTCAGTCAGAATGAATGTCTAGTTGTTAATCAGCAGTCGACTCCAATCAATGTCTGGGAAGAAAGGCGTAAGCAGTTTGCTCAAAGGTCAAGAAATGGAGGTAAGGAAAGTGAACCAAAAATTGAAACTCTGCGAGATCGTTCGGAATATGACCTGATAAATCGAGAGTTGAACAAACTTAGGAAACAAATTGAGGGTTCCCAAAAATCATTATTTAGTTGGAAAAGTAATCAACTAGGTAAGAATGTACCTGGTGATAACAACACAATTGCTGTACCGAAAGAAGTATCCCTAGGAGGTGGTAAGGATAAAAATGGATTGTTAAATGAATTTCTGAATATGGCAGATTTGGTACTAACTTTTGTTAATAACCCTTTGGACTATTTAAAATTGAAATTATTGCAGTCTGTTAGTATATTGAAGGACAAATGTCTAAACAATGAAGAATAGAAATGTTAAGGTTTTGTCTTGGAATGTTAACCGATATTGATGTTATAGCTCTGCAAGAGGTAGGGATAAGTGGAATAAATTTTCAATTGAAAAAATACCAAAGTTTTTAGTTACCTGCAGATATGAATACGAACTGCAGGGGACTGATAACCTATGTAAAAAGTGATATTTCTGCAACATTACAGGCTGCTAAAAAGGTTAATGGTACTGAGTATCTGTCTGTTAGTATCACTCTTAAAGATGCTATTTAAATTTGATTAATGTCTATGTACATCCTGATAAGTTGGTTATTGACGACTTTCCAGATGTTATTTATGCTGAAGAATCTCTATTGATAGGTGATTTGAGCGCTAGGCACAAAAATCTTGGCACCAAAGGTTTTCAAAATCGCAATGGGATGATGTTAAACACTTTTTTTTAGTTCTATAGAGGATGCTAAAGTTATTGGACATGGTGACCCTACAGATATAAGGACGGTAGGCTAGATTTTGCAATTATTTTCAACATGCTTGATGTAAAAGCAAGTTTGGATATTGTAAGCACACTTTTGAGTGATCACTTCGCTATTGAAGTTGTGATACATATTAACAAAATGAGTTTTGTTAATAATAGGAGAAGATATTCACTTAAAGATGGTCAGCGTAGTTATTTTGTATCTAAAATTAGAACTTGGTATAATAAATATAAAAACTTGATATAATAGATGAAAATGTACTTTACGAAGATCTATTGAAAGTGGTGGATTCTATCTTTGGTAGACCTAAGCCGAGGAATTCTATTGGTTCTAATTCAAAATCTAAAAGGTATTATAATGATAAGGTTGTTAAGGGGTGGCACAAGGTGTTACGAAAATGCCACAGTAACTGGAGTAAAGACCCTACGAATGTAAAAGACAAAGAAACTTTGCCTAAAGTTGCTGAGTGTACAACAGATATAAATCAAAAGGCAAGAAGTAGATACTGGGACAAATTTTTGAGGGATATTGGTAGTTCAAAAAGCTTGAGCCAGGTCTGGAATGGAGTAAATAAAGTAAGAGGCGTGAGAAAGAAAATTAATGTTCAACCAAATCCTTAAGATAAAGCTAATGATCTTTTTAACATGTGGTCGTATGCCTCCAGTCTTTCAAGTCCTCCGAATAATATCCAGAGTTGTTTGAGAAAGCAAAGGTCTATGAGACGTAAGTTGATTCGCTTGCAAAGTGCGTTGAACGATGATACTTGAGTTACATTTTCTAGCGATGAAATTCTGAATGCTGTGAAAAGGGGGAAATCCACTGCCCCGGGTAGAGAGGGCCTGACATATGAAGTAATTAACTGTCTCATAAGCATGGACAAGAGTCCTATACTAGATCTGTTTAGTCTAACGTATCGAAAGGGGAGAGTGCCAGTGGAGTGGAAATTGGCGTTGATCATTCCTGTACCTAAGAATAGTGAGGATTATAGGCCTATATCTTTAACTTCCTGTTTATCAAAGATGATGGAACAAATGATCTTTAACAGATTGATGTATAAAATAGATGTTCCTCTGTCCAATAACCTGTATGGATTTATGAAAGGTAGAAGCACAACAGACTGTGTGATAAAGTGTCTTGTGAATAATAATGTTAGATGTAGATTGTTTGTAGGTCTTAAAGGGGACTTTGATAAGGCAAATAAAGATATGATTTTAGAGAGTTTGATAAATAAAGGTGTAAAAAGAAAACTATTAGCATGGATTGCAGACTATTTAAGTAAAAGAAAGGCAAGTGTATGGTGTCAGGGTGAGGAATCTGAACAGAAAGAGTTTGAACTTGGTACGTTGCAAGGTGGAGTATTAAGACCTCTACTTTTTAATATTCTTATGGACAATGTAGCTTCCTTTAACTTTTTTGGGAATTCTCAGATTCTCGTCTTTGCTGACGATATTCTAATTCAATGTGTAGATGAAAGTAGTTTGGCCAAGGATATTGACGAACTCCAGTGTTTGTGTGTACGTTTAGGGTTGGTTATTAATTAAAATAAAACTAAATACCAATCAAGAACTGCCGGTGGACAAGAATTCTCATTGAATGGAATGAGATTGGAAAAGGTAACTACTATCGTTTCCAGAGGCCGTTTAATAGTGTTATTTTAAATAACTCCTAAAATAACTGATGGATTTCCATGATATCAAAGCAGGGAGCGCTTCATACAATGGCCTAATTTTGGGAAATACTGTGCATTGCCAATTACGTTTCATTAACTTTTTTACTCAAGAAAATGAGGCTAAAGCCAGTCTTAGCCACCCACACATTCGCAAAAGTGATGACGTCCCTCAGTGACGTTGTTATAACGTTTCTTCCCCTGTACCTCCCATCCCCCGAATTGTTAAACGCCTGTTTAACTCCTTAGATAATTGTCATATGACCTACCCCAAGCAATACGAAATTCTTTGTCAGTAAAAGTTCAGCATACCTGGTAATGTGATTCATGACTTTAGACTTTACCTAAACACAAGACCAACGTTTTATATCTTACCCACTCACTTACATTGAAGATCAAGAAAGAGACTTATGACAGGAGACGAAAGAAGCCATGCTAACCCTACACTTCGCACTTCAAGCGAGTATTGGTAAAGCAATAGAAATATAGTTTTCTTTAGGTTAAGCCGTAGGACTCATTCTTCCATACAGTTGAAGTGGCTATCCTGTAGGGTATTTAGCCTTGCATGGTGTATCGGCTCCTCCACGTTGACCAGTTTTTCCGACTTTTTACTATAGTCTATGGGTATCATCAATCACTTTGTTTATAATTCTGTACGTATTGTTTTTGTTATAATTCTTGTTAATCTAGTTTTTAAGTATGATGTCTCTTTTTTATTTCTATTAATTCTTATGCTGTCTGGAGACATTGAGCGAAATCCGGGATCAGTGCGTCCTAGATTTTGTCAATGTCGTCTTCTGTATTGCAATATTCGTGGTCTTCATGCAAATATCCAAGACCTTACAGTTGCGTCCAGACAGTATGATATTCTTTTGTGCTCAGAAACTTTGGTTTCTAATATGAGGCACTCATCTGAGCTCCTATAACTGGTTTTAAGAAGCCAATAATGTTGAAACGTGATGCCATCCCTAGGGCCAGGGGAATGGCGGTGTATATTAGGACCGAGTACCCTGCTTCTCATAAGTCCTGCTATCAATGTGGATGTCATGAGATTCAGGTAATAATAGTTTGTGGCAGGCATAACAACTTTTATTTGTGTTCGATCTACCGGAATCCAGACATGGATGATTCTATCTTCGATTGTCTTCTTACCATTATGGCTAAGATACAAGAAGATGATAGAAAGGCTTCTTTTGTCTTTGTTGGTGATTTTAATGCTCACCATAGGGAGTGGTTAAGTTCTATCTCTCCTACCGATCGCCATGGCTTAAGAGCTTTAGACTTTGCCTCTGAATCAGGCTGTGAGCAAATCATAAATGAAGCTACTCACAGGTCTGGTAATTGCTTGGACCTCGTATACACTGACTCCCCTTGCGTTATAACTAGTAAGGTTGGTTCTCCAGTCGGGACATCTGATCATGCCTTGATTTCATTATTAGTGAAGACTGAGCAGCCTGTCCCTGATATATCATATTCTTGTAAAATTTATATGAAATCCCAAGCAGACTGGAATGGGATTTTACATGATCTTTTGTGCTTGAATTGGTCACAATTATATAATAGTGTAGATCCTGTTGTCCCTTTGAATGAGAATCTAGTCAACATAATTGATAGGCGTATCCCTTCTCGTGTGCTAAGGTACCGAGTGAAGGACAAACCGTGGTTCAATGATGATTGTAGACGTGCTTTTTTGGCGAAGCAGGAGGCCTATCAACTTTGGAAGGGAAACAGATCAGATTTGACCTGGAACAACTATACTCAGCTTCGAGCTTTTGCTCAGAGAGTTTATGCCTCAACTGAAAAGGAGTACAATTTAACCATAAAAGAAACACTTTCTGGTACAACTCAGGAACATAAATGGTGGTCTACCCTTAAATCTGCACTCTTTGGTGTCGATGCAACAGTTCCTCCTTTACTTAAACCAGATGGCTCAGTCACTCACTGTCCAAAGGAAAAGGCAACCCTTTTGGCTGATGTTTTTGACAGTAAACAGAGTAATGAAAAACTTGAACTTCCTCATTCCTGTTTTCCTGAGGCTAAACTAACTAGTTTAGCTTTTCGATCTCGTGAGATTAAAGCTCTGTTGGTGGACCTTGATGCTTATGGAGGTGTAGACCCAAATGGTATTTTTCCTTTGTTTTTTATAAAGACAGCAGATTTCTTAGTTCCAAAGTTATCTGTTATTTTGCGCAAGTTAGCAAGAAGAGGAGCTTTTAGCACTAGTTGAGAATTGGTAATGTTACTCCTCTATGTAAATGTGTTCGTGGTAGCTGAAGTCCCACTGATTACCGCCCAATTTCCATAACTCCCATATTATCTAAAGTTTTTGAACGTCTTCTGGCAAAACGTCTTAATAGGTTTGCTGAAGGTAATCATCTACTCCCTAGTTTGAAATTTGGTTTTCGTAAAGGCCTTGGAGCATGTAATGCCCTTCTTACAATCTCCAATGCTGTACAGAAATCCCTTGATTGAGGTCGGGAAGTTCGTATGATTGGCCTTGATTTTAGTGCTGCCTTTGACCGTGTTAATCATGAGGCCCTTGTTTTCAAACTGAAACAGTTGGGAGTGGGTGGGTCGTTTCTTAGCATTATTATTGATTTTTTAATTAATAGATTTCAAAGGGTTGTTGTTGATGGGCACCATAGTGATTATAGGAATGTGATATCCGGTGTTCCACAGGGTAGTGTTCTTGGCCCATTACTTTTCATACTATATACACATGACATGTGGTTTGGCCTAGAAAACAGGCTTGTTGCATATGCAGATGATGCTACTCTCTTTGCCTCAATTCCATCCCCTGAATGTAGATCTAGGGTTGGTGAATCCCTTAATAGAGATTTAGCTAGAATTGGTGCATGGTGCAAATTATGGGGTATGAAGTTGAATCCTAACAAAACTCAAAGTATGATTGTAAGTAGGTCAAAGACGGTGGCTCCTCAACATCCGGATCTCAGTATTGATAATGTTTCTTTAAATATGTATGACTTTCAAAATTTTAGGTGTGATTCTCGACAGTAAATTTACTTTTGAGAAACATATAAGGTCTGTGTCTTCTTCAGTTGCACAAAAAATAGGCTTATTGAGAAAGTCTTTCAAGATTTTCGGTGATCAATCTATTCTGAAGAAGTGTTTTAATTCTTTCATTCTACCTTGTTTTGAGTATTGTTCTCCTGTCTGGTGTTCAGCTGCTGATTCTCATCATAATTTGTTGGACAGAAACTTACGGTCTATTAAATTTCTTATTCCTGATCAAGATATTAATCTCTGGCACCGTCGTTCAATTAGTTCATTATGCATGTTGCATAAGATTTTTCATAACTCTGACCATCCTTTACATTCAGATCTCCCAGGACAATTCTATCCTGTTCGTAATACTAGGCAGGCAGTTAATTCTAATAGCCAGGCCTTCTCCATCACGAGGCTCAATACTACGCAGTACTCTAGAAGTTTTATTCCAGCTGTGACCAAGTTGTGGAATGATCTTCCTAATCGGGTGGTTGAATCAGTAGAACTTCAAAAGTTCAAAGTTGGAGCAAATGCTTTTTTGATGACCAGGCGGACATGAGTCTTTTTATAGTTTATTTATGACATATTTGTTTTTGTTGTTGTTAATAGTTTATATATGACATGTCTGTTTTGACGTTGTTACTTATTTTAGAATGATTTATTGTTAATTTGTTTTCTTCATTTATTTATTTCCTTATTTCCTTTCCTCACTGGGCTGTTTTTCCCTGTTGGAGCCCCTGGGCTTATAGCATCTTGCTTTTCCAGCTAGGGTTGTAGCTTGAATGGTAATAATAATAATAATAATAATAATAATACAACACAGGTTACTCGATACATCAATTGTCAGGAAGAAAATGACAGAGAGCATTGTTTGATATAATTTATCATATCAATTTCACCAAAGAGAGTAGCTTGAATTCCTTAGAAGGTAGACTTCTAAAAGACGTTTCATATAAGGGCATTGACATCGGCCATATGATGAATTTTGAAATTATATATATATATATATATATATATATATATATATATATATATATATATATATATATATGTGTGTGTGTGTGTGTGTGTGTGTGTGAGTGTGTTCATACATACATAAGATTTATTATATTTCAACCTATAGTTTTATATATTTATTTACGTTATAAGTATCAGTGCCTATTTTTGTTACTGAAAAGGTATGTGACAAATATCATTACGACTTTGTCACTGGAATTATACCAGACTTCAATTAATGAACCATTCAACCTTACTTTGAGAAATCCATTGACATTGTCTACATGCCAAACTGATATACTCGTATCAAAGTATTCATTAGCTTTGCTTTTTCAACATAATGTTATCACCAATTACTGGAAACCATAGATTTATAAGGGGTGAAAAAAAAAATGGACACACATTTTACTCATTATCACTCTCAAGGAAGAAAAATTGTTTTCTATTTCTACTAATGTTTATATTTTATTTTTTTATTTTATTTTGTTTTTTAGTCGCAAATCTAAAATTTGAAGGAGTCAGAGTAGAATATCTCTCAGTGCGATTCCTCACCCCTGTTTCAACCCTGGAAAGGTATGATGGGTCGTATGCGACCCCTACAGCATTTTCAAAACCTGTTTTTTCCCCATAAATCATCAGCTGTCTCGAATATGGAAGTGATCGACCTGCAAGGGGTGACTAGTCTACATGCCATTGTCTGCTTTAGGACTGATTTTCGTCTAACTTCCCTCCTTCCCCGTTTTTTTACCCCCCCAGGGGTCGACCTCGACCCTGACATACCTTTATAGGGGTAAGTGATCAAACATCAAAGTTATTACATAATTATAAATTGTCGAACAGTGTTGATACTTGTTTGGTTCTTTATAGTTAGAAAGTGTGGATGGATGGTGTGTCTACCACTTGCATGACATTGGTTTTGGCTTAGATGCTATATATTGCCATGAGGTCCATTTTCCCTCAAATGCTAATTTCTGAATTTTTTTTATTTTTTGCAAATTTGATTTTTTTCTATTTATTTTGAATTTATCTTCAATAATGGCCAGCAGGCAGTATTCCCTCGGCATGGATGTCATTAACACACTTCTAATGGTGTTAAAAAGAGATGTTGATGATAATATGGAGTTTGCAACCCCATTCTTCATTTCAAGTGGTAGATTGGGCTGTAAGAGTTGTTGCGGTCTGCGGCCATTTTGTTGACATACCCGAAAGGTAAGTTGGCATATCTCTATATATTCTTGTTCTGTATAGAATTTGTGATATTTTGGTATATTTCAATGCATAAATATCATATTCTATAGGAGATACAATGATTTTCATAAGAAATTTACATTGTGAAACTAGGCCGTCAAAAAATGACCTTTAGATTTCGCCCCTGTTATAACAGTAAATTACATCTTAGTGCACATTTTATTATGTATTTCTGTTTTAGAATAATATGAGTTCATTCTATAAAAAGTAGCCTTTTCCTATTTCATTTGGGTACCCAAAAAAATTCATGAAATTTGGACAAATTTTTTTGGCCAAAAAAAGTTACCCTTTTTTTCTCATTTCAGATCTTGACTTCTATGGGTCCAACTCATTTCCAGCAATTACACGCTGTTGCTTTGCCATCTAAGAAGGTGTCCCTAAAGGGATTTATGTGTATATGTATATTTCTAATTTTTGTGAATATTTACGTCAAGTCTTTTTTTTGTATACTTAAATTTTTAATATATTTCCAATAAGTAGTTATTTTGTAGATGAGTATCATTTATATTTTCAGTAGTTTTTAGCATTCTTTGAAGTATTTTTAGCAAGTCAAACAATGCAGATTGATGCATAACTGAATTTTTCCTGAATTTTTTTCGGAGTCGGGGTCGTGCGCGATCGAGTATACCCTTAAAGGGGTGTCCGAGGAGCGTACCTATCCAGGGTACCTCTTCTATTATGTTTGATAATTTGTGTTAACCATCTAATCATTATCTACCACCATAAAACATTTTATTGCTTTTCCGGCTCATTTTATAAGTGCAGTACACAGTCTTTCCTAACAGGGATTTACTCGGTAGCCTAATAACAATGGAAATGAAGGAAAGAAGGCAAGAAGGAAGGGGGGGGGGGGAGTACTAGGATAGCCATAGGTGTAAACACCGAAGGAGGGTTGGGGGAACCTCTGCGTCACAGTTACGTGATTAAGTAACACTTCTTCGAAACGCTCTGAAGGAAGGGAAGAAGTTCCTCTTTTTTTCTAAGAGTAAACGGGTTAATTAAGCACATCTGTCAATTCAATGTACCACCTAATATTAGGCCAATGTTTGAAACATTCATTGTTGTAGTTTCATGGAAATTCATAAGCCGGTTTGTTAGATATTTGGGAAAAACACTATTACACGGCCTCTGGAAACGATAGTTGTTATAAATATCTTGGAATGTATACGAGTTTTAGTAATGTTAAGGATCAAATTGCTCATGTCAAGAATATATGTCTCTCTAGGCTAGAACCTCTAAGAGTGTTATCTAATAGAGGAAATGGTGTTGGTGTACATGTTCTGAGGTTAGTATAATTAAGCACTGAACGGAGTATTATTGACTATTCAGCCCCAATATTGTTGTCTTATTCAGAGAAGGATATTAGGCCATTAGAAGTTGTGCAAAATGAAGGAATGAGGATTGTACTTGGTTGTGCAAGGACAACAAGAATAGAAATCATGAGAATGGAACTTAATATTCCGAGCGTTATGCACAGAATTCAAGAACTGACGGTGATCTCTGCCTTGAGACTCATGAGGGGTGGTGATAATAGTCTCAAGTCAGCTGTAGATCAATTCAAATCTTGCTTTGCTAGAAACCTTAGGATGAATGCTTATACCAAAAGACTATGTCAAATGTTATTTGAATACAATGCAATAGATTTTTGTGTACCAGTACCACGAAGTATTGATATGGAGCCATGGCTTAAGAAAACAGTGTCTGTATAAATAGATAAATTAGATGGCAGGAAAAAAAGATTGTCATCCACAAGAATTACAACAGTTATTTATTGAAAAACTATCTGGATATCCAAAGGAAAATGTTATACACTTTTACAGTGATTGATCTGTCAATGGAAATAGAGCAGGGTCTGGTGTAGTTATAAGAGAATTTTTTGAATATGTCATAAGTGTTGAGGAAAGATTGTCCAAAAGGATTGCTGATGGGAGTTCATGTATGAGAGCAGAACTTTATGCTATTTATGTTGGACTTGAATACGCACTAGAAAAGAAGAAAAGTGTTTATGGTTTTGTTGATAGCCTATATAGTGCTTTGTTTGCCTTAAACAGTAAAATGTCTACTGATTATTTAGTTTTAAGATGTAGAAAATGTATATACCAAATAAATTCATTTGAGTGTGCGGTAAATTTTATGTGGATTCCGTCTCATTGTGGTATTTACTTTAATGAAGTTGCTGACTGTTTGGCTAATGATGGATGTAACAAGGAAATTATAGAATACAATTGTATATTAAGTATTTTAGAATAAAATCTGAAATAAGAAGAGTGAGAAAGCAGTGGGAATCTGAAGGTGCTCGCATGATAATGAACAATGGCAGCAGGAGCATGAAACACTAAGATGTTGTTCTGAACAATACTAGTTTTACTTATGGCAGAGCTTCACCCCGATATGACTCTTTTATGATGAGGTTACGCTTTGGATATAGATATATTTGGGAGTATGATGAAGGTTCTGAAGGAATGTCTTGCAAATTATGTAGTAAAGTCAAATCACATACTTTGTATCATTATATAATGG
>NC_090743.1:64699596-64710428 GCF_036898095.1 Palaemon carinicauda
AGGTATATTTTGCCGATAGAAAGTCATGAGAGAGTAAGTGCTTGTGCGAGCTAGGAGAGACATTTAAGTAATGTAACAGCTGTACCTGAGAGAAGAGAAGTGTTGTCTCCCCAAACACTTACGAGCATATCAGTGACCCCGCGTCGCCCTCTTCCGGAAGGATCCAAGGTCGTTGTTAAACCCCATGACAATTGGGCCCATATGATATTAGAGGGCTTGACAGAAATAGAGAACAGAGCTGATATAACGATAGTTAATTTTTCAAATAGGAAGTTATTCTGTGTGTGAATTAGAGTTATGTGAAATTGCTTATAGTGGGATGTTGGGAGCCACAACTCCAGCTCGCACAGACGAACGCACTCTGGATTTGATTATGCAAGCGCGAAAACTATGTCCGTCAGAATATCAACCTGTAGTTAGTGAAATTGTCAATAATTATTCTAATGTAATTGTAATTGGAGATGAGCCACCACGGAGGATTGATTGATTTCCCTTTAGCATTGAAACTGGGCAGGCAAAGCTGATCAGGTCAAGGCCTTATAAGGTAACCATTCATTTCCAGGGAGAGATAGAAAGGGAAATTAATGAATAAAGGGAACAAGGGATAATCGAACAGAGCAAATCCCCCTAGGCTTCTCCAATTGTAGCTGTTAGGTAAAAGGATGGCTCGGTAAGATTTTGTTGATTATAGGAAGTTGAATGCAGTTACTAGGGATAATGCATGCCCATTGCCCTCGATCAAAGAATTACTTGTGAAGGTACGGGATAGTAAATATTTTACAACTGTTGATTTAAAATCTGGATACCATCAAGTACCCATCCAGGAAGACAGTAAATGCAAAACGGCATCTATAGCTAACGATCAACTATTTAAGTTTAATTTTCTTCCATTCGGTGTTTAATTTGCACAAATTCATTTTCTACACTAATGGTGGCGGTTTTGTCTCCCTTAATTGGCCATAATGTTTTTGTTTATTTAGACGATATCATAATTACAGGAAAAACGGCCGAAGAACATAATAATAATATTTGTAAAGTTTTAGAAGCAATGCGACGTAATGGTATCAAAATAAATTTGTCAATGTGCACATTTTTCTGTAAACAGGTCGAATTTTTAGGTAACATAATAACCTCAGAAGGTATTGGCTATTAGAGATTTCCCAAGGCCAAATAACTCTACGGAAGTATCTGGGTTAATAGGTCTTGCTGGGTATTACCGTAAATTCATAAGAGGTTTTGGAGAGATAGTGAGACCCTTAGATGTTTTAAAGAAACAAAGTGTAATAATTTGAGGAGTGGAAGAAGAAAGGGCCTTTAACCATTTAAAAGCTGCCATAACTAGCAATGAATTACTAGCATATCCTAGATTTGATCTTCTGTTTTTAGTGACAATAGGTGCAAGTAGCGTAGCTATTGGTGGCTTAGTTTCTCAACGAGATGATAAAGGCTGAGAGCGCCCCATTTGTTTTGGTTCCCGGTCATTAAATGGGGCAGAAAAGAATTATAGTACATTCGATCGAGAGGCTTTGGCTATTCTTTGAGTTCTAGAGAGGCATCGGTTCTTTTTTATTATGTCAGTCGATTGAGTTGCAAAGTGATCAGCGCCTCTTACGTGATTTGTATTATAAAAATGATTTGACCTCTCGACAAGCGAGATGGATTGCAAGATTGTTAGAGTTAAATATAAAGGGTTTTAGCCGCATAGAAGGTAAAGCTAACAAGGTAGCTGATGCTCTCTCTAGAGGAGTAATAATAGGAGTAACAACTAGGTCACAAAAGAGGAACAAAGAACATAATCAAAATATTGAAGACCCACAGAAAAAAAAAGAAAATAGATAAAGGGATGTGAATTCTCCCGATGAGCAGTCAGAAGACAGGGTGAGAGAGAGAGAGAGAGAGGAGAGAGAGAAAGAGAGAGATATGAGCGGTGAAGGTGAATATATGTGGGTGGCCGAGGACATGACCAGGGGTGTCCAGAATGAATGCCCTGATAATGCAGGTTTGATTGACTCGGGAGGTTGGGACATGAAAGAAGTCTGAGATGGACAGAAAAAAAATGAATGGATGAAAAGAGTGCAAGCAGTGATTGAAGACGAATCAGAGAGTTATCCGTCATTTCTGAATTTGCCTTGTGGGAATTTTTTTTATAGGAAATGATATCTTATATTGTTCTTACATAAAGAGGGGAGGGGAATTTTGTGCACAGGTAGTTCTTCATCCCTCTTTAATTAATCGAGCCATTCACATTGTACATGCAAGTCCGTATGCAGGACATTTAGGGATTGATAGATCGTTTAAGAGAGCACGTGGATCCTCCTTTTGGTTAGGAATGAAAAAATCTATGGAGAAATATATAAAAGGATTTCATACTTGTAACTATTTCAGAGAACATAAAAACACTATACTGAAAGCGTGAAAGTGGTCTGTGATTCCTATTAAATTTTATGGAGTGCATATGGATGTGGTAGGACCATTCTCTACTGGTTTAACACCACATAAGTATATATGTGTATTTGTGGATGCATTTACTCGGTACACTCATACTTACGCAATATTGGATAAATCGGCAAATTCATTAGCCCAGGCGCTGTGCTCTTTCATTATTAGGTTTGGTTGCCCGAAAATTTTGATAAGTGATAATGGTCTTGAGTTTTTAAATAAGGTGGTGAAATTGGTAACGGACTTGATGAAAATTGAACACTTTTTAGTGACCGTATATAGGCCTTCAGCAAATGGCTTAGTGGAATCACATAATAGGGAAGTTGTGCGAATTTTACGTTACTTAGTGGTTGATGACCCCCTTCATTGGCACACCATGCTTCCTACAGCTTAGGTAGCTTTGATCATTGCATATAATGCTTCGCTTAGAGATGCGCCTTTCTTTTTAGTGTATGGACAGGATCCTATGTTACCATATACGGTACTCATTAATTCGCAACAATTGCCAAATTATTCAACTGATCAATACAGTGTATATTTATCAAATTTATTGAGGAGAGTAATGAACACCACTTAAAGGTTTTTGAAAAGAGCTAATGAAAAACACAGGTCAAAGTAGGATGGTTGGTTCAAAACTGCACCGGTAAAAGTATTTGTGGGCGATCGTGTGTATTTGAAACGATTACAACCTAGGAAACACAAACTAGAGCCAGTGTATTTGGGTCCGTACCGAGTAAAGATGGTTAAGTCTAACACAGTTGTGATACAAAGCATTATTAATGGCGCAGTGTCTGAACATCATCAGACACACATACACGTGGTTCCTGAAGAGGTAATTTTCAAAATTGTTCCCCCTTACCCCTGCATACGTGACATTCCTCGAGTTGATGAGTAGAGATTTATTTTTCCTTTGCTCTTGTTGTTGTTTGAACAGACCTCATTTCTTCTTCTGACATGTTTTAAATAAGCTTGATGATAACAATGTGTTCTTATGCTGATGCTTAATATATAAGTGAAATGTTGTGGAAATACTGCTGAGTGTGTAAATACGTATAACATTGTTGAATGAACCTAAAAAACATCAGAGGTTAAATAGGTCAGGTGAGATCCGTTAGGTGGATGCCGTATTATTCATGTATTTATATGATTACTGGTTGCTGTGGCCGGGGGGGGGGGGGGGGTTCCCAAATGGCAAGCGCCTGTGGGATTAAAAGTTCAGCCTTGAGGATAGGCAGTGTTAGAGAATGTGTAGATGTGGATACCTTATACCTAATGTTATAAGAGAAGGGCAGGAAGATGAATGATTTTCTCGTAAAGCGGCTAGTGGCCACCAGTTGAAAGTTGCATATGCAACTGTAGTAGTGATTTAAATAAATGCCAAAACAGTGGTTGTAAGTTGTGTTGCGAAATTGTTCCATAAACCCGGACAGGTAAAATAGAGTATTGAAGGAATTTCAATTCCTACCCCTGTCCAGCCCAAAAACCCCGTATTGCCCGCAACCAAAGGAAGGTTATTCATGAGGTTGTGTAAAGCTGATGTCGTTATGATTTTTTTTTCACTTTGGGTATTCTGTATTTTAGTTACAGAGCTCTTAAGAAGAAATAAGTGGAATCATTTATTTTGTATTGTGTACAATTTTTACATGAAATATTTTATTTTTTATTTTTTGTGGAAGATGTGTAATTTTTTGGGGTGATTTCTATATATATATATATATATATATATATATATATATATATATATATATATATATATATATATATATATATATATATATATTGCATTTCTGTATAGTACATGCCAGGCCTATACCGGGTCGGAGTGTCCTCCATATATCTTAGACTAGTGAGCTACCTCCTCCCAGAGTGAGGAGCTGGGGGGAGGGGGGTGAGTAATGTCCTAATTCTTGTATGTATGTAGAGAGTTATGGGGTCCTTTGACTGACCAGACAGTACTACATAGGACCCTTCTCTCTGGTTACGGTTCTTTCCCTTTGGCTACACAGACACGGAATAGTCTGGCCTATTCTTTACAGATTCTACTCTGTCCTCATACACCTGACAACACTGAGATTGCGAAACAATTCTTCTTCACTCAAGGGGTTAACTACTGCACTGTAATTTTTCAGGGGCTACTTTCCTCTTGGTAATGGTAGAAGAGACTCTTCAGCTATGGTAAGCAGCTCTTCTAGGAGAGGGACACTCCAAAGTCAAACCATTGTTCTCTAGTCTTGGGTAGTGCCATAACCTCTGTACCATGGCCTTCCACTGTCTTGGGCTACAGTTCTCTTGCTTGAGGGTACACTCGGGCACACTTCTATCAAGTTTCTCTTCCTCTTGTTTTGTTAAAGTTTTTTATAGTTTTTATAGGAAATATTTATTTTAAAGGTGTTACTATACTTAAAATATTTTATTTTTCTTTATTTCCTTTCCTCAATGGGCTATTTTCCCTGTTGGGGCCCCTGGCCTTATAGCATCCTGCTTTTCCAACTAGGGTTGTAGCTTAGCATTTAATACTAATGATAATAATAATTCCACAAAAACTTATAACTCAGCATGTTATTGTAGCAAGGTTGCATTTCGGTTGCGAAGGGAGTTAGTTGCCTTTGGGCACTCGAGCAGACAAGGCCCGCACCTGAGAGGGTGGCTGTGTACGGTGTACTTAAGAATGAACCTTGTGTAATAAATGAAGAAATCCCATATTCCGATGTCTCATTATCTGTTTACATGGGTCTTTTATATATATATATATATATATATATATATATATATATATATATATATATATATATATATGTATATATATATATATATATATATATATATATATATATATATATATATATATATATATATATATATATGTATATATATATATATATATATATATATATATATATATATATATATATATATATATATATATACATATATATATATATATATATATATATATACATATGTATATATATATGTATATATATATATACATATATATATACATATATATATATATATATATATATATATATATACATATATATATATATATATATATATATATACATATACATATATATATATATATATATATATATATATATATATATATATATATATATATATATTATATATATATATATTATATATATATATATAAAACAAAGGAAATAGTTATCTCTCTCTATGACTTCGTATTAATATTGTTGTTGTTGTTGTTGTTATTATTATTGTTATTATTATTATTATTTTTATTAGTTTTACTAGTATGTTGTTGTTGTTGTTGTTGTTGTTACCATTAATATATGACTATTATTATTAATTGCTTATGATAATACACAGGAAAGATACAGTACGTACCAGATTCTCTCTCTCTCTCTCTCTCTCTCTCTCTCTCTCTCTCTCTCTCTCTATTCAATTTTTTAGTCATGAAGAATAATCCTCCCTTTCCTGTTATTTTTTTTTTCGAGATCTCTCACGTACCGATATACAAACACAGGTGAGATGTAAAACTTTCTTTTGTATCTTCAGGCTGTCTTTCTGTTCTTACGAACCTTAGGGGTATCTTGCTGTTGTTACATACCTTAGACACATTTACTGTTCTTACGTACCTTAAGGGTATCTTGCTGTTGTTACATACCTTAGGCACATTTACTGTTCTTACGTACCTTAGGGGTATCTTGCTGTTATTACATTCCTTAGACACATTTACTGTTCTTAGGTACCCTTGGGTTTTCTTGTTGTTCTTACTTACCTTTGTAGCGTCTTGCTATTCTTACATACCTTCGGGGTATCTTGCTGGCCTCATTTACCTTCAATGCGTCTTGTTGTTCTTACATACCTTGGGACATCTTATATTTTTTATTTTTTACCTTCGTGGTGTCTTGCTGTACTCACTTACCTTGGGGTGTCTTGCTGTTCTTACATACCATGGGGGTGTTTAACTGTTCTTACACAATTTCAGTTGTGTCTGGCTTTTTTTAAAAAACCTTTAGGGTGCCTTGCTGTTCTTCGTACTTTCTTGCCGTCTTAGTTTTCTTACATATCTTAGGGGTTTCTTGCTGTTCTTATGTACAACTAGAGCCTCCTGCTGTTCTTGAGTACCTTGGGTGTGTCATGATATTCTTATTTACCTTTTGGGGCTTCTTGCTACTCTTACGTACCTTCAGAGCGTCTTGCTATTCCCATGTACCTTAGGGGAGTCTTGTTTTACTTACGTACCCTTGGGTTGTCTCACAGATCATACGTACCCACTAGGCGTTTGCTGTTCTCACATACCTAGGGGACATCTTACTGTTTTTATGTCAATTCGGGGTGTCTTGCTGTACTTACGTTCGTTGGGGGATATCTTACTCTCCTTACCTACCTTCAGGGTGTCTGCTTTTTTTCTGTCCCTTTGGGGCATCTTACTGTTCTTGCGTACCTTTCAGGGTATCTTGCTGTTCTTATAATCCTTGGGGGAGTCTTACTGTTCTTACGTACCTTGAGGGAATCTTGTTATTTCCAGTTACCTTGGGCTAGCCTTACTGCTCTTATGTACCATCAGGGTGTCTTGCTTTTCATACGTCCCTTTGGTGTGTACAGCTATTCTTACGTACCTTAGGATGTCTTGCTGTTCATACTTACCCAAAAGCACAATCTTCCTCTGCAAGCCATCAATAAACAGATAACTATGCAACTAATCGGGAATAACATTACTGAAGCGACATGCAACATGACAGATGACAACGACAACCTCTATATCGTGAAAGAACTCAGCACGACTCTCCTATAAGTCAGAAGAGACACTGCCCCTGGAGCTGACCTAATACTTTAGAGTATGCTAAGGAATATGGGAAGTCCCGCAAAGTTGGTGTACTTGCACTTAATCACAGAACACAAGCCGGAAGACTCCGACCAATAACATGGAACCAAAAAGACACGAAACCTATCCCAAAAGCCAAAGAACCAGACGCCTACCGATCTATAGCTTTAATTAGTTTCGCCAAAAATTTGGTGAACGAATGGTACACAGCAGACTGCAATAGAAAATAAGCCTACTGCATCCTCGCCATCATGCCTACAAAGAAGGCATAGGCACCCATGAATGTATATTATTATTATTATTATTATTATTATTACATGGTAAGCTACAGCGCTAATTGGAAAAGCAGGATGCTATAAGCCCAAGGGCTCCAACAGGGAAAATAGCTCAGTGAGGAAAGGAAACAAAGAAAGCCAAAATATTTTAAGAAGAGCAACAAGATTGAAATAAATATCTCCTATATATACTATAAAAACTTTAACAAATCAAGAGGAAGAGAAATCAAATGGAATAGTGTTCCAGGGTGTAACCTCAAGCAAGAGAACTCTAACCCAAGACAGTGAAAGACCATGGTACAGAGGCTATGGCACTACCCAAGATTAGAGAACAATGGTTTGATATTGGAGTGTCCTTCACCTAGAAGAGCTGCTTACCATATCAAAAGAGTGTTTTCTACCCTTACAAAGAGAAAAGTGGCCACTGAACAATTGCAGTGCAGTAAGAATTGTTTGGTAATCTCAACGTTTTCTGGTGTATGAGGACAGAAGAGAATGTGTAAAGAATGGGCCAGACTTTTCAGTGTATTTGTGTAGGCAAAGGGAAAAGGAGACGTAACCAGAGAGAAAGATCTAATATGCTACTGTCTGGCCAGTCAAAAGATCCCATAACTCTCTAGCATTAGTATCTCAACGGGTGGCTGGTGCCCTGGCCAACCTACTACCTAACAACAATAAATGACAAAAATCCTTTATCATCTTTCTTTACCTTGAAAAAGTCTTTGAGCTAGCCAGCTCCCCAGCAATCCTCTTCACCTCGCACAGAAAAGAGTAGAAGGACAATTACTGGCATGGACTCGGAACGACATATATATATATATATATATATAGACTTTTGCCTCCCCAACTATAGCCCAAATTATCAGCAACTCTTTTTGCCTCTCGAGATATTTTTTCAGAGAATAATTAAACTTCCCTTTTGCAAAAATATAGAGTTTTTAAGATCACAATTCTCAGCCCTCGCCCACAGCTCTTTTAATAATCTTAAAACTAGATGGGCTCCTTTTTTTTTACCAAGAATGATTATGACATTTTGAAAAACCTAGCCAGCGATAAAAATCTGATAATTACTCGTCCAGACAAAGGTAAAGGTACCGTTATCCTTGACAGACATGACTACATACAAAAAATGAATGACATTTTAAACGACTCTTCAAAATTTACCAAAGTTGGGGACCCAGACCTTTACAATATTACTAAACCCGAAGATAAAATCAACAGATTTCTTAGAACACTAAAACAAACCAAAGCAATAGATGAAAATACGTATCAGGACCTTTTTGTAACAGGATCTACATATGGACTTATGTACGGACTGCCAAAGATACACAAAGATGGAATTCCTTTGAGACCCATCCTTTCTTCCATTAACACCGCTAGCTATAAACTCGCCAAATTTCTTGTCCCTTTACTCCAACCACTGACTCACAACAAATATACATTAATAAACTCGGCCTCCTTTAAAGATGACATTACCACGCAGGACTCAGATCTGTACATGGCAAGCTTTGACGTGGAATCTCTGTTTACAAATGTTCCCATTGTCGAGACTATCAACATCATTTTAGACAGGCTATTTCCCACTGACGATTGCTTGTTCAACAATTTTAATAGAACTCAATTCAAGTTGCTTTTAGAATTAGCCGTGCTGGATACGCCCTTTGTTTTTAATAATACGGCTTTTAAGCAGACTGAGGGGATGGCCATGGGAAGCCCTCTGGGTCCTACTTTTGCAAACATATTTATGTGCTCCCTGGAGGAGCGAGTTTTAGATGTATGCCCACCTAATTTCCGCCCACTCTTTTATAGACGCTACATAGATGACACTTTCGCCTTGTTCAGATGTAATTACCATGCTGATACCTTTCTTGAGTTTTTAAACAACCAACACCATAACATTAGATTTACGGTTGAAACAGAAACACAGAATTCACTTCCGTTCCTTGATGTGAGGATATCCAAGGACGAGTCTGGCTTTCATACTGGGTATTTATAGAAAGAGCACCTTTACTGGCCTGGGGACCAATTTTTATAGCTCATGCTTTTTTAACTTTAAACTGAATTCCGTGTCAACTCTCCTCCATAGAGCCATTAATCTGACATCAAGCTGGTCTACCTTTCATACTGAAGTGACTTTCCTTGCTGATTACTTTAAGGATAATTATTTCCCTCCAGCAATTTTTCATAGATCCCTTAATAAGCTACTTAATCTGAAATTCAATCCAACCCCAATAGTCCACAATGTCCCCAAGCTCCGTATGTTTGCTAGATTTCCCTTTCTCCATAATAATAAATTTAGGAAAAAATGCATTAACCTATTCAGTGAGCAATTGCCTGCCCTTAATTTAAAACTCATTCCCATAAACCCCCGAACTATCGGCTCACTCTTCCAAGTCAAAGATAAGATCAGCCCCCTGTTTGCCTCCGGTGTCGTTTATAAGTATAATTGTCCCAGATGTGATCTTGGCACTTACATCGGTTGCACCAGGAGGCTGCTAAAAGTCCGAATTTCCTCTCATCAGGGAATTAGCTATAGAACGGGTTGTCGACTATCAAATCCAGAACAATCTAACATAAGAAATCACAGTAAAATTTGCAAAACACACATAGATACCAGTCATTTTAATATAATAGGAAGAACCCGACATATAGACGAACTAACCACCCTTGAATCAATAATGATTAAGCTAACTGTACCTTCTCTCAACCACCAGTCGTCTTCCACCCAATTGTTTATTGCCTAATTACCTGTTGTTTTGTTTACACTCCCTTCCATAACAATTTTTCATGTCAGTTCTCCTTACGCTACCGCTGTGGGTAGGTGTC
This sequence comes from Palaemon carinicauda, assembly GCF_036898095.1. Classification (NCBI taxonomy): domain Eukaryota; kingdom Metazoa; phylum Arthropoda; class Malacostraca; order Decapoda; family Palaemonidae; genus Palaemon; species Palaemon carinicauda. The sequence goes on from NC_090743.1 coordinate 64,709,941, forward strand.
TTGTTCGTTCTATTATTATTATTATTATTATTATTATTAATTATTATGATATATTTTCTATTATTATTATTATTATAATTATTATTGAATTAATTTGTTTCTCTATATTCGCTCCAAACCCTTTCACTGTTGTTCTGTGTTTCTGTTTTTACTCTGTTTTTATTCTTAATCTATTAAAAACCTTTTTAATTTTGGTGTTGGTAAACGTTGTGTGTATCTTTTTACTTATACACAATTGATTTTTAATTGTTTCAGCCTGGAAAATGTATCAAGCTGATACGAAACATCGGCGCAAATAAATGGATATATAAAAAACAGAACGCGTCTCCCTACTCCAATATATATATATATATATATATATATATCTATATATATCTATATATATATATATATATATACATATATATATATATATATATATATATTGTATATATTGTCACGCACCCGTATGCTTGTGAGTCCAGCGTTACTTAGGGAACTCTGCTCGG
>NC_090743.1:64710451-64712951 GCF_036898095.1 Palaemon carinicauda
CTGTACATAATTTTATGATTCAGTTTGAAAATTTTGCATCATTCACGTGTTATGCATGACAAGTCTGTATTGGCCATGAATAAAATGATTTAATCCATCTTCATTTGTCGTTTGATCTTCGACTTTTGAGGAAGGTTTTTATAATTCCCTTACTCATCCCATCGCTGTCTTTAATTAAGATAGCTATCTTAAACAAGCCTATTGGAAACGTCCCCGTCTGACAATCTGTTCGACGGTGGTTCGAGACCTGCTCAAGCTCAATAGTTTCTTGTAGTGTCCGTCATCTGACCATAATTGAGAGATAATAAAGAGGGGGTTTGTGGGGAACAATAGTTTTACCTGCTGAGTCATCAGCAGCCATTGCCTGACCCTCCGTGGTCATACCTCAGCTGGAAAGGGGTTTTGGGCGCTGATTATAATATGTGCATAAGGTCAGTCTCTAGGACATTGTCCTGTCCTTTGCTTTTGCCATTCATGAACGACATGCAAACCTTAAAGATTGCCAAAAACATGAAATATGACAAGAGTAACCTTTGACAAAAATAATCGTAAAGGTTACCGCAAAAAATAAATGTAATTAACCTATTAATAACAAGAATACTCTTTTAATGCAGAAAACTTGAATTTTCTTAAAAGTCCAACAATAACATTTCTCACAATCCCATTGATAAAGAAACAGACAAATCCCCTGAAAAGGTTAACAGAAAAGACATATGAAATACAGAAGTTTCTCTCTCTCTCTCTCTCTCTCTCTCTCTCTCTCTCTCTCTCTCTCGCAAAAGTTGTATGACCGAAAACAAACAAACCCCATGAAAATATGAACAAAAAAGACGTATATGAAATACGGAATTTTCCACCTCTCTCTCTCTCTCTCTCTCTCTCTCTCTCTCTCTCTCTCTCTCTCTGTTATTGGTTGTTAGGGTTGGGCTCCGGATTGCATCCAGCTTATGAGTCCATCACTTTCTTTACAATATGTGCTGTTTCAAGTAGCGCGGTCTTCTGCACAATTCCTGGAGCTATATCGGCTCCCACCTTCTCGAGATTCCTTTTCAGCGATTTAGGTTTGGTTCTTAGTTCTCCTATGATTATTGGCACCACTTCTACCTGCATATTCCGTAACCTTCTTAGTTCAATTCGCAGGTCCTGGTACTTTTCTACTTTCCCTCTCCCATATCTTCCACTCTTGAGTCCCATGCCAATGCGACATCTATAAGTGATACCTTTTTCGTTGTCGAGACCACCAGAGTGATGTCTGGTCGATATGCTTGTATCATCCTGTCCGTCATTATCCTACGGGCTGCCAACGCAAGAGCCAGTGTCTTACACAAGGTAAGGCAATCTACACACACACACACACACACACACACACGTCATTATACTGAAGTCCCAGAGTAGTTTAGTGTGATCATTTTCTACCACGACTTGAGATTGATGTTCGTATCATTTGTTGCTCCATTGTATTTCATATTTTCTACAGACTCCATTGGAGATCTCCAATGTTCATGTCGTTTCTTTTATTGATTCTGAACAAGTGCTAAACATTCACTGGCGATATGGTTGATGGATTCTTCTTTTCCCATACATCTTCCGCACCTTGGCGAGATGTTATTATTAGCTCCACTAAGGAGGTTGAGTTTTCGAGACGGTTTATTTAGTACCACACGTGTATCATACACGCTCGTGCACTGAAAGAGTATTTTTTTTTTCTTTTTTTTTTGTCTCTCTCCCTCGCAATGATAACCTGCTTATGCCTGTATCTATTTGTATCGATCTGTTTGAATTCTTGTGAGCTTCTCTCACTGAAACTATTGACTGTGCTATAAAAGGTTGCTGTCTCTCAGTTATAATCCAACTCCTTGCCTGCACATTGGTGACCCCGTAGTGGCCCCAATGTGGAAGGGAGCAGTTAGGTTGTAAGCAACTAACTTTATTTCAAGAGACCGCGACCTTTTACAACAAGTCAACAGTTTCAGTGAAAAATGCTCACAAGAATTCAAACAGATCTATTCAGACAGATAATGGCATAAACAGGTTATCAGTGCGAGCAGAGAGCGATAACGACCAAAAAATATATATATATATATATATATATATATATATATATATACATATATACGAGTGTGTGTGATACACGTGCGGTACAATTTATTCATTCATTTGTCTATATACCTGTAGTCCGGAGTCCGTCAAAACTTCTTGACGGATTTTGACGAAATTTTCACCACAGATACTGCAGATCTCAGGCCATGGACGACCCCATTATATTTTGGGTATGTATATATATATATATATATATATTTCTATACACACACACACACACACACGCACACACACACATATATATATATATATATATATAAATGTATATATATATATATATATATATATTTATACTGTATATATATATATATATATATACATATATATATATATATATATATACATATATATATATATATATATATATTATAATAACCCTCCTATCATTATGTAGAATGTC
>NC_090743.1:64732951-64739127 GCF_036898095.1 Palaemon carinicauda
AAACTTTGAATAATATGACACCATACCTAAGAAAATTTTGAGTTCTTTTTTATCGCTAGGAGTGGGAAATGAAGTTATAGCCTTTACATTGGTATCCTTGGGTAATATGGAGCCACTGCCAATGACATGTCCTAGGTATGTAACTTTTACCTTACCAAATGAACTCTTGGCTAAATTAATAACGAGGTTAGCTTCCAGGAGTCTTTTGAAGAGTTCTTTTAAGATCTTGAGGTGTTCGTCCCAGGAGTTACTAGCAATTACGATCTCATCCAAATAGACATACACAGCCTCCAAACCACGTGTAGCTTCATGGACCATCCTTTGGAATGTAGCTGGAGCATTTGTCATCCCAAATAGCAAAACTCTGTATTCAAAGAGACCAAAAGGTCTTTTGTCCTATCTGTTGATTTAATTTGATAATAACCCTTCAAGAGATCAATCTGGGTAAGGTATTTAGAATTACTTAGAGTCAATAATATCTGCAATTCTAGGTAATGGATAAGCATCCTTGACTGTTACAGAATTAACCCTTCTATAATCCGTACACATACGATAGGAATTGTTAGGCTTTCTTAATAAAATACAAGGCGATGCCCATGGAGACTTACTTGGTGCAGCCAAATCTAGTTTTAGTAAATACTCAACCTCAGCCTTCAAGGCTGGTAATAAACGATGGGACACCTGATAAAAAGGTTGACGAACGGGATTGGTGTTTGGTTCTAGCACAATATCATGTTGCGCCAAGGTACAGCAATCAGGAGTGTCTGAACATATTGCAGGATAAGACTTCAGAACAGCCTCTAATTCTTCCCTCTCCACCTTAGGAAGATGACCAAGATACTGTGAAAGTAAAGAAAGAATCTTTGAATTACTAGCATCTTTCCATGACAAAATATGGTTATGAGCCAAAGTTTCTTCTTCGTCTGGCTCAAGAGGAGCTAAAAGTTTATCATTATCAACTGCCTTGGGTACTAGGTTTTTCGGGGTAGGAGAAGTCTCGATGGGAGTAGTTATCCTTGAGTTGTGAGTGGAGTGATCAGTCTCTCTACATGTCAGGTGAACTACCTGTGGAGAAATCTTTGCAGATTGGTTTGGTTTTATAAGATTAATGTGAATGCACCAACTGGCTAGGTTTCCTTTTATCTGGCGTTTCAATTGCATAGGTTTTAGAGACCCATTTAGTGATTTTATACGGACCCTTAAATTTTTCTCTCAATGGAGCACCTGGAACTGGTCGATAAACAAGTACATCATCTCCTACTTTGAAAGTTCTAATTTTGGCTTTTTTATCGTAATGGTTTTTCATTTGAATCTGACTGTTAGTTAAATTCAGATTTGCAAATTCATAAATATGGTCAAAGACTTTGAAGGTATTGTGGAACACTTACTTGTTGGTCTTTGTAAGTACCTCCTAGGATGTTTTCTTTTACCATACTAGGGTTTGTCCTAGGTCTACGGCCGAACATCATCTTGAAGGGAGAAATTCCAGTCGATTCATTAGGTGTACTCCTAAGTACATCCATAAGCAGATCCATGTCTTCATCCCAATCGGGTTCCAGTTTCACAAATGTACTTGCGCAGGAGGCTTTTAATAGTCTGGTGTACCCGTTCGAGGGCTCCATTAGTCTGAGGGTGATAAACTGAAGCAAAAATATGGGAGATGTTTAACTGCTTCAAAGTTTGCTTAAACAAATCACTAGTGAAGTTTGTCCCCTGATCACACTGAAGCTCTTTTAGAAAACCAAAAATGGTGAATATTTTAAGAAGATTAACAATAATTGTTCTAGCAGTTATGTTTTTATAGGTATGGCTAAAGGAAATCTAGTAGTTGGACATAACAAAGTTAAAATGTACTCATTTTGTTTTTTTGTTTTGGGAAGTGGACCAACACAATCTACAATTACCTTTTCAAAAGGAGAATTAGGTACTGTAATAGGAACTAATGGTGCTGGAGGTATTTTCTGATTTGGTTTACCAGTTACCTGGCAGGGATGGCAAGATTCTATGTGGTGCTTTACATCAGCTTTCATACCAGGCCAGCAGTAATCGTCCAGCAAACGCTTATAGGTTTTGGAAATGCCTAGATGAGACTCTGCTGAATGAGCAAGATCCAATAAGGCTGCACGAAGATTAGAAGGAACTACAAGCTGGTAACTAACATGCCAGGAATTTTGTCCTGCAATCTTCAAAGGTCTATAACGTCTCATAAGGATGTTATTATCAAGATAAAAATATGGTAACTTACTTTCATCAACATCATCTTTCACTTTATCAAAGTATTCTTTCAAACTATTACCAGACCTTTGGTACTCTACAAATTCATCTGAGGGAATATCAACAAGATCAGCAAGGACTTTTTCACCTAAGGTACTTTGATCCACCTTACCTGTGTGTTCAGTGTCTCTAGAAGTTGAGGTTGTAGACTTGGTGACTACTTGGCAGGGAAGCTCTACCACTGGAGAAAACTCTTTGCAAGCTTTTTCGATCACTACTTCAGGCTGAGTAATGATAAGACTAGGAATACCGTTAGTTTGAGCCAAGTCATTACCAAGTATCATGTCTATGATTTTACAAGGCAGGTCAGAATCCAACAAGGCGACAATAGTTGAACCTTTAAAATAAGGACAATCAAGAGAAATCTGTACAATAGGTAAAACCTTTTGACAAGTCAAATCTGACACAGTTACATACTGATCTGTTGGTTTAGCTAAATCTTTTAACTTTGAGCTAATGATAGTTTGAGATGACCCTGTATCTCTCAAAATTTGCACGGGAATATCATTTACTTTACCAGGATATGTAAATGCTGTAAAGTCTGATAGAGGTGGAGCACAGTGAAGTGTCGTTTTATTTGCAGTATTCCCTGATTTGAGTCCTTTAAAGAGCGAAGGTCGTACCCTGAGTAAGAGGAACAGAGGTTCCTAAGGAAGGAATCTTTCAATTCCTTATGATGAGGTTTTGAATGCCTCGAAGCACCTCGAGAAGTTAGGGCGACTATGAAGATATCGCTAAGCAATGGTAGTCAACAGAGTCGAGGGTTAAAAGAATGACGAATTCTAGGCTGCCATTACCCTGCCTGCACGTCCTCCAAAATCTCGATGTATGCTTAAGATGACGTGTAGCAACACGACATTCTCTAAGTGAAAGTGTTAGCGCGCTGGAGAACACTATCCGGTGGTGGTCAGAGTTACAAACTAGCAAAATATCACTAATACACTACACTCATGTTGTCCATTATCATAGAGAAACAACAAAATTAATTTCACAATCCGTCAAGATCGAGCGTAAGCGCAACGCATACGTAAGTAGATCCTAGCTAGGCCCCCAATTTGTCACAACTTCTGCTTTCCACTTGACTATTCATCAATTCTCAGTAATGAGGGCAACACTTCATGTAGGTATAGTAGATATGTTAGGTGAATGATCAAACTAAAGTTAAAATTAAACAAAGCCTTTACTTATTTTAAATCACGTCTAAATATATAACAAAATAATAATTAAATAATAACAAATAACCACTTAATAACTACTAAAAACAAGTGAATCGTAAGCCACCGGATAATGAACTCAAAAGTGTTAACTTAACAGAGCTTGGAAGTAAATATTTCCAAGGATTACATGGGTTAAAAAACAAGAAGTAATTTCTTGCATGCTGTCCGCTACGATCAGCAATCAATAGATGCCGCTAACATAACACAATAATAGGTGTGTAATAGGTTTCCAGAATTCCAACTCCTGGAGTGAATATCCCTAAATAATCTCACAGGGATATTGCATAATATCAGAGGACGTATACTTGACATGTCACATATCTATCTTCGCCCCAAACAGTAATAACGCTTCGAGGAGGTATAGTGACAAGAATCTGAAACGAGAATGAAAAGAGATCACCTCATAAGGCATCTCTCCTATTCCGTTTCCAGTGTGTATCTGACGAAGGCGGTAGCGCCCTCTTTATTCCTTGTAGCGATATACGAGGTGTTACAGATACTGTACTATAGGGAGGGGTCAACAGGCCCTTTTACAATAAAAGGAAGGGCAGGTCCATCAGGACGACATGGCCACCTCATCCAAAAATAGATTTTTCACTTCGCTCAAAATCCGTTTTTTGGGCTCAGGCCATGTCGTCCTGATGGAAGTTTACCAGAGCATTACTGTATCTGTGGATTCTCAATCAGTGACGTACTCTCAAAAAAGTATTTGCCTGGTCTGTCTAGACCTAGAGACCTATGATGTTACCATCATACATCATTTCATCTAAGCATGAACTATGTTAGTGCTTCCTGCCCCCTAAAGGGAAGAGTCATACTCGACTCTGGAAAAAGTCTCGAAGAGTACATAAGAATTTATGGATGACAAAATGACAATCTTGTATAGTGATCTCACCCTATACAATATGAAGCAAAGTTTGTATAAGAGTCACCAATGTCAGAATGAATCTGTGACACCTTCCCCAATATGACTACTCCTATAAACTATTGGATAATGGTTGTATCCACATAGAAACAAATTTTGCCTCTTTCCCACCAACCCGTTAGGGTACCACGTCAACCCTTCCAAGGAAGGATTAGAGTGAGTGGACTTTTCCTTGAATCAGGGAACAGTCTCGAAAGACATACCATGATAAAAAATATCCATATTTTAATCTTAATGCTCAGTACATTTCTAATAAAATGAGTGTGGGCGAATAAGACGCAGGGTTCACTATGAACTAGTTTATTAAAATTTAATAAACGTACATATCAGATCAACATTTATAAAAATTATAAAATGCGGATGATATGCGTAAAAGCATAAAGGAAAACAGTCAACAGAAAATATTGTTTCATCTACTAGGAAACAGATTTGCCACTCCAGTTGAATTATTAATAATAATGATATAGTCTGTATACTGTTTACATACACTAGCGTAAAAAACACTTGGCACAAGTGTTCGTATATGCTATGGATTACCGACGTCAATGGAACAGTTTGTAAGGACACTTTCGTGGGCTATCGCTCAGCGTGTAGTAACATACAGTGACTACACGCCCACCCTCTTAATTAATCTTCCCAAATTAATTACACTGTTCCTTGCAGAATTAAAACAGAAGGTTAAAGAATTCTACCTGCTGCTACCACAGATCTCATAAGTTGCTCCACTTGCTTCGCATAGTACATAAAGAACGCCTTGGATGACTACCAGCCGGTGTGCAAATGAAGGATGTTCAAAGTCCATATAATTAAGGAAATTTTATGGAAGAGGCAACTTTGCTCGGATCATGACTAACGGGTGTACTGTCTGGATCCGTTCTGCGAATAACACGGGTGAATTTCGCCCTTGGTTATAGATAACTTTGAACCCAGGGTTTCTCTTCTGAACAGCTGTCTTCCCTTAAAGTCTGAAGTTTTATGAAGATAGATCTTTAGGCACTCCACTGGACATAGAGATGCATCTTCCTTCAGAGGGCAGAATCTCTAGGGACCCCACCTGTTGGTGGGTAGCTTGATCCTGGAAAGAAACGTTGGATCTGGAAATAGATTCAGTTCCCCCTCCAAGAACTGGATGTGGCCTTCCTCTCTAGAGAGAGCCACTATTTCATAACTCTGGCCCCCGAAGCGAGTACAAACAGAAATATGACTTAAATTCAAAACTTTCTAAGCACATTCCTCATTGTTCATTATTTATACACAATGAGGAATCATATCTAATGACCATGCAAAGGGTCTTTGGAAGTGCTGGAGGGCTGGTTCATTAAGAACGTTGTAAGAAAGGTCAACTTGTAAGGCATAAGGTATCTGACTTGTCAAGGCAGGCTTGAACAACAGAATTGTGTTGGCTGCTAAACCTTGCTCATGAAGGTGAATGAAGAATGATAAATAGGAATCTGTCGGGATTTCTTTCGGTTTCTTCGCCTTGACAAAGGATAGCTATCTCTTCCCTGAAGCCTCATAATGTCTTCTGGTTTCCTCCAAAAGTCTAAACTGACTTTTAAACACCGAATCTTTTTCTCATCGTTAAGGAGAGAAAATCATGAGATGTAGGTTCCATGTTTTCTGTGAAGGAGCGAAGACAGTCAACTTCTGTACTCGCTGAGACAGGGATGGATCCGGTAGCGGTACGAATTTTAGTCGTGGTTCCAATGCCAGAGGGAACCACACGCTATTTGGCCACTTGTGGGCCACTATTGCTGCTT
>NC_090743.1:64739627-64749627 GCF_036898095.1 Palaemon carinicauda
TTTCCTAAGCCCTACCCCTCCCTAACCACAATATGCTAGTTTGGCAATTTGTGGGAGTGTGGTTTCCGAATGCAAATTTCGGAGTACCCCTCTCACCAGGTATGACTACTTACCCTTCCCCCTACCCGACAGGAGATGAGGGGTTGAGCAGGCCTATTGGAAACACCCCTTCATGGTTATCTGTTGGACGGGAGTTCGGCCTCCGTTGAAGTTCGATAGTTTCTTGTAGTGTCTGGAACCTCATCATCCTTGTGAGCTAAGAAGGGGTTGGTTTTGGTGTGCCTACAGGTCAATGGGTTATCAGCAGCCATTGCCTGGCCATCATTGGTCCTAGCCTAATGGAGAGGGGTTTGGGTGCTGATCATATGTTTAAACTTTTAAACAATGTGATTACAAATATTTATTGCGTTTGTTCTTTATATAAAACACAACTTTCAAGTATTCATTTTCCATTTTGATTAAATATTAGAGAAATGGTGTTTAAAAGTTCCTGGTAAGGAACCACGCGCGTTTCTTACACACACGTGCAATGTAACTATTTTGATTATTATCTTACAAGTCACTCTTCCCTGTACTTTTAATAAACCAATTTGTATCCACTTGATAGTTTCAGCCTATTTATGTTTGAATTCATGTGACGGTCTTGCTCGTAAGTTCTAGTATTTAAGCTCGATGTCCGTTTAATAAAGTTAAGTTACGATTCACCTCGCCCCCCATTATCATCTAACTGACGCCTAGCACAGTACTAAAACACTCAAAATTATATAAGCTCAGTGCGCTATTTATTGTCTATGTGAAATATGTGATAATTCTGGTAAAGTGTCAATTCACGAGTTATCAATTGTGATAAATTGGGGCCAGAACCTATATATATATATATATATATATATATATATATATATATATATATATATATATATATATATATATATATATATATATATATAGATAGATAGATAGATAGATAGATATATATATATATATATATATATATATATATATATATATATATATATATATATATATGTGATAGAAAACCATTTTCATATCATGAGTGATAAATTTAAGACTTCCCTAATCATTATTATATTTTGCTTCAAGATTTACAGAATTTCATGCTATTTTCAATAAAAAAATTTAAACTTCCATTTTACACACGTACGTATATATATATATATATATATATATATATATATATATATATATATATATATATATATATATATATATATATATATATATATATTCTTGCGAAGCTAATATAGTGTAGAGTAAATAATCTCTTAATGTATTTTATTCATATATTTCATTTGTGTATTGGAAGTGAATAGCCAGCTCCTCAGGTGAGTTCCTCTCATGTAGTTATAAGTTTGGTATTAATTATGTAAGACTTTCTTCATTAATTTCATTTTGTTCTTCACTCAAGTCAGTATATGTAAATTTACGTTATTTTTAAGAATTAATTTTTTCTTTCACGTATTTAGTTATGAAGTTTTATGTAATTTCTTTAAGAGTGTTATATGAACCTATGAGTTATGAACGATAGGTTATGTAAACCTTTTTTTATATCTCTATTAGGTGTTGTGTCATGTTTATGAGAAAATACGCAATTCTTATATTTTCCACGTGTTTGAGAAGGTTCTTGAAAACCCGTGTTAGATTTTACCTTTTTGGTATTTCTGAGGACAAGGTGGGAGAAACATGCTGAGAGAGAGTTGTCTCGCCGTTGCATTGGTATGCGTCTGAGAGTTTATTCATTGGCAACCTTACGTCCTTAAGCAAGACCCCATTCTTCCAGATCTCTGGACTAGAGTAATCGAGATGATACTAAGTCCATATATATGGAAGCCTAGTGATGATTAGTGCGGAAGAGACCGAGCCTGGCCTGTGAATGAGCCAAAGTACATCCCTCTCTCTCTCTCTCTAGTACCTATAGTGTGTCCTCTCTGGAGTGATTAAGTTAAATTACAATATACAGTATATCGTGTGTAGTGAGTTGAAACGTTAGGGAAAACAAGACGAAGAAGAATTGAAATTTATTGTGTTGTGGTGCATGTTGGTATTGTGTAAATCTTTGAAACTGGCCCAGGGAAACTTATGTACAAACGTAAAGTATATTTGTATGGTTATTAGGTTAACTACTTTCATTAAGTGTCAATACTAATTAATTGTGTAAAATTAATTTCAAGTGAAACAAGATATTTTATAACTTTCATAGGTATTAATTTCTTTTGCCTTAATCTTTCAAAGTTTTGTAATTTTTATAGAATATATTTATTTTTGTAAAGAGTGTATTATTTCAATGACCATGGTTTATTTCAATACTCACTCATACCCATGTTAAAGAATCGACGTAAGAGGTTGTTTGAATACAGTAGTTCTTAATAATATTTACCCATCTTTGTTTTGAGTGTACTTATGAGACCTTTGGATATTCACTGTTTTTATATATTTCTTTCTGGGAGTTATTTTCAAGTGTAAAAGATTTAACGTAAAAAAAAAAAAAACAGTTGAGTTTGGAAATCAAGAGGTTGTGTAACATGCCAGTCGTAGTATATAAAATATTTTATTTTGGTTCCCAGATACGGGACCATATTGTAATATATTTTTAGTGCCCTAATCCTAGAGATCTAGCAAGTCTGTTTCAAATATCGGTGATAACAGAGCCGTGTTTTGGTTAAAGGTTTGAACAGTAGTGTTGATAGGATTATGTGTATTGTTGGGATATATTTTTTGAAGAGGTATAAGATTATTTGTTAAAGAACAAGATGGCACAGTTTAATATCAAATAGGTTTTGAATAACTCAAATATTCAGGAGTTGTCAGTAACTAATGTGACTAAAACTCAGTGGCTCTCCATTTTAATGGTATGTGGTGGCCATGCAGCGAGTGGAATGATTAAAGCCCAAATCAAGTGTCTAGCCTTAGAAGCGTTAATGAATTCGGGAAAATATTGGGAACAGTATATTGTAGCAGGTCATGAACTGTTGGAGGAGGCTGAAAGAAAATTTATGGTGAAGCAAGGACCATCTGACCCACAAACTATAAGCATGAAAGCAGAAAGGGATGTAGAGGCTGAGATTCAACGAATTGCAGCAGAGGAGAATTTGATTACGTTGGAGATGATGGCTGAACGAGAAGAAAGAAAGAGAAGACGGGAAGAAATGGAAGCAAGACGCGAAGAAGACGAGAGAGACAAAGCATGATGTGCGAAGGAAATGGAAGCAAAACAAGAAGAAGAAGAGAGGGAAGAAGCATGACGTGGAAGGAAACGAGAGGCAGAACGAGAAGAAAATGAAACGGAAGAAGCCAGAGAGGTTGCAAGACATGCGAGGAGTATGGAAGAAAAAGAGAGAGAACAAGAAGAAAAAGAGAAGGAACAGGCAAGGGAAATAGCACGACATTCGAGGGAGTTGGAGCTCATGAATGCTCGTACACGGTCAGCAATACTGACAGAGGCGAATCCTGATATGACGAATTCCCAGAGATTAATTCAAAAGTTGACAGAAGAGGTTCCTGATGAATTCTTTGATCCTTTTCTAATGGTCGCATCGACGATGCAATGGCCCGAAGATATATGGTGTGTGTTATTGCAGAGTGTATTGATTGGGAAAGGTCGTAGTGCATACCTTTCCTTATCTCAGGACCAGACAGGAAGAGGAGCGTGCTGCAAGTGTATCAGATGACCCCTGAATATTATAATGAAAGGTTCCTAAGTTTGAGGAAGGACGAGAATATTACTTTCCTGGATTACGCTTATAAGGTACGACAATGTTTTAAGATATGGGCAGAGGCTGCTAACATGAGGGAGATAGCTGATTTAGAAGAATTGATAGTACTAGATCAATAACTATGAGGAATCCCTGAACATGTTCGAACCTACTCCAGAGAGATAGAGAGGTAAAGAAACTTGATAAAGCCGCTTTGCTGAGTGAAGATTATATTATCAGTTGTAAACCCTCCTCGGGCATGAAGTTTCAACTGTTGTTCCGACCAAGTGTCAAATATTCGCCAAACCATGGAAACCAGTTTAGTAATAACTATGTAAACAAGTTCAATAGTTACAGCGGAAGTAGCACTGATACTGTTCCTAAGCAGAATTTGATAGTAAAACTGCAACAATCATTGAATCCTCCTCCTTCGAGCATCAGGGAAGACGTGCAGAAGGTTAATTTTGTCTGTTTAAAGTGTGGCAAGAGAGGCCATATCAGTAAGGAATGTTGGTCGAATCAACCGAAGCAGTCCTTAGTGGTTAAGTATAATTCGACTTCACAGAACGCAAATACAATGAAACAATCGGGAAAGAACAAAGAGGAAAATAAACCAGCCAACGTTCACACGACGAGCAGGACAAACCAATACAGCGTGCATGCCTTTAAATCATATATTCATGAAGGTATGTTAACAGCAATAGACGGGAGTGAGCAAATTCCAGTCAAGATATAGCGCAACACAGGTTACAACAATAGTGTGGTGGTGTGAGGAGTACATCTGTTGGTGGAACGGTCTCTCACAGGAGACTCGGTTACTTTGAAGGGAATAGGAGGTGAAGAGGTTACCCCTATTTGCTGTTTGAAACTGTCGTGTGAGTTGGCGACAGGTAACTTTGACTTTGCGGTAAAGGATTCATTGGCTGTAAAAAGCTTAGACTTCCTGCTGGGTAATGAGGTTCATCATGTTGGAGAAGACCAGTCAGCCCCGGAGAATCCTACCATAAATTAGGGAAAGACATTATTAAATTTAATATATTTTCTCTTTGAGGTGCCTCCAAATGCTTCAACCCTGATTCTAATAACTCTAAACTTTGAAAGTTAGTATTAATAGCATCTGCAGACACCTGACATAATTCATCCTCTTCAAAATAATTAACAGAATCCAAAATAGTAGCTACCGACTCCAAAGGTACCCTCTTGGGTTCTACACTACCACCGGAATAAGATTTTAGACGGTTAATATGAAATACATGGCATTTCCTCCGAGTACCAGGTGTTTCAATTTCATAGTTGACTTCGGATAACTTCCTCAATACCCTCCAAGGCCCCTCAAATCTGGGCTCGAGAAAGTCACTGAGACCTGTACCTAAAACAAAGACTATATCACCTGGTTCGAAAGAATGTACCTTACATTTCTTATCATACTTAGCCTTCAATTCACCCTCGGAAGAGGCTAAATTCTCCTTGGCATATTGCCAAGCCACAGAAAACTTACTTCTTAGGCTATCTAATACTTCATTTACACTCTGATCAATCACTTCCCTGGACTCCAAGAACACATGAAAAATCTCTAATTAACCACGAATCTTGTGTCCAAAGACCAAATCAAACAGAGGGACACCTGTGGAGGAATTGGGAAGATTACGGATAGCAAAGAGAGCATAGGGAAGACCCTTATCCCACTCCTCTCCTTGCTCAAAACAATATTTTTTTAACATTGACTTAAGGGTCTGGTGAAATTTTTCCACAACCCCCTGGCTTTCCGGGTGATACGGTACACTGGTAAGGTGCTGAATGGCCAATTCAGCACACTTACTCCTAAAGATCTTACTTGTGAAATTCAAGCCACAGTCAAACTAAATCTTACAAGGGAGACCAAACCTGGAAAAAAATCTATTAACTTGTCAAATATTGCCCTAGATGTTATCTTCCTCATAGGGATTGCTTACGGGTATCTGGAAGCCCTATCCATAATTGTCAAAACATACACAAAACCTGTTTTAGTACGGGGCAATGGACCAACTACATCAACTACTAATTCAGAGAATGGTTCACCTAACGAAGGAATTGGATGTAAGGGAGCCCTAGGAATCCCTTGATTAGGTTTCCCCATCACCTGATAGGTTTCACAAATGGCAACATATTTCTTTACCGAAGACTTCATCCCCGGCCACAAAATCTCTTGGCCACCTTCTGAAAAGTTTTACATATGCCAATGTGGCCAGCAAAAGGATGTTCGTGAGCCAAACTCAAAAGAATTTCCCAATACTTGGTGGGAACAACCATCTGTTCGTAACCTGAGGCCGAGAGCGCCGGCCTAGTCAACGGACGGCCCAGACGATACAACAGCCCCTCGTACACCACGAACCTAGGCTTGGATAAGTCCTCCGTTCCTCCAAGCTCAAAATTAAATTCATCCTTCTGAGCTTGAATAAGGGATTTTCGGTCACAATCGGGTTTCAACATCTTAAAAAACTCTAAACTATTTCTACATGCTACTGACCCGGGCCCGTCTAGGTCTACTCCTAAACTACTACAATTAATATTCAAGTCTAGATCAACTTCAGCGGCTTTTTTAGCCGCAGCACGAGTAGTTACTGTGACAGGCCAAGCAGTGATAGATACAATGGAAACACCTCATGTCCTTGAGTGTCTGTTCCCACATCATTTTCCAAAATGCCGTCGATCCCTGGGACTGGCAAACTGTCTACCACAGCCAGCTCAATACGGCCACTATATTCAGGGAAAGACGCCTCTACCCGAATTAAAGGGCCGATACTAAAGTGTCTGGGAATCCACCCAGAACTACATATTCACCTGAAAGAGAGCACATGTTCATTAATGACCTAGCTAATACTAAGGGCCTAGCTGACCCGGTATCCCTTAGAAACTTAAGATCTAATGAGCCAGAAGACGTCTTCAGCTTACCTTTGTTTACATATTTATTAAAAGGTCACAAAGAAGGTTTAGTTTTATCTACTGGGGAAGATATGCCGTGATCTGAGGGATTATTGATGTTCTCCTGGTTAGTATGAGACCCCACGTCATCTACTCTAGCTACCGCTAATACAGGAGACCGACTAGCGGGATTGGTGGGGTTCTGGCTTAAGTAATTCTTCCGGGCAAAACATTGAGCCTGGTGATGTCCCGGCTTCTTGCACCAGAAACAGTTCCCGCGAAAAGTGCCTGTTTTTCCAGGAGTTACCTGCTTATTAGGGGGAGAAGACAAGGTTTGATTAAAAGTCTTATTAACCGGGTTATTATTCTTAGACCAACTTCTAATCCGGGCTGATTACTTTAGGAGGCCTGAAATGAGGAGAGGATGAATTAGAAAAACTAAAACTACTTGATACAGCCTTATGGGTTAGAACAAACTCATCTGCAATTTGGGCCGCAGTGCCAAGATTAACAGCCTTCACCTCCTCTAGGTGTAATTTCAGCTCCCTTCCACAAACCTCCTTGAATTCCTTAAGACACATGAGCTCTCTCAAGGAGGAAAAAGTCCCAAACGGACGACTTTTCACCCAGTCGTCAAATTGTTCCTCCTTGAGACAAGCATATTCCACGAAGATCATGGAAGGGGGCTTATTTACTGTCCTGAACTACAACCGATAAGCCTCAGGTATCAAATCGTACGCCTTAAGTACCAGAGACTTTACCTTATTATAGTCCCGGTCAATGCCTTCCTCTAAAGCATTATACACTCTTAACCCTGGATAGGTATGCTACTCGGACACCCCTTTAAGGGTATACTCGGTCGTGAACGACCCCGACTCCGAAAAAAATTCAGGAAAAATCTAGTTATGCATCAATCTGTATTGTTTGACTTGCTAAAAATACTTCAAAGAATGCTAAAAATTACTGAAAATATAAATGATACCCATCTACAAAATAAATATTTATTGGAAATATATCAAAAATTTAAGTATACAAAAAAAGACGACGTAAATATTCACAAAAAAAAGAAATATACATATACACATAAATCCCTTCAGGGACACCTTCTTAGATGGCAAAGCAACAGCGTGTAATTGCTGGAAATGAGTTGGACCCATAGAAGTCAAGATCTGAAATGAGAAAAAAAGGGTAAATTTTTTTGGCCAAAAAAATTTGTCCAAATTTCATGAATTTTTTTGGGTACCCAAATGAAATAGGAAGAGGCTAATTTTTTTATAGAATAAACTCATATTATCCTAGAACAGAAATACATAATAATATGTGCACTAAGATGTAATTTACTGTTATAACAGGGGCGAAATCTAAAGGTCATTTTTTGACGGCCTAGTTCACAATGTAAATTTCTTATGAAAATCATTGTATCTCCTATAAAATATGATATGCATGCATTAAATTATACCAAAATATCACGAATTCTATACAGAACAAGAATATATAGAGATATGCCAACTTACCTTTCGGGTATGTCAACAAAATGGCCGCAGACTGCAACAACTCTTACAGCCCAATCTACCACTTGAAATGAAGAATGGGGTTGCAAGCTCCATATTATCATCAACATCTCTTTTTAACTCCATTAGAAGTGTGTTGATGACATCCATGCCGAGGGAATACTGTCTGCTGGCCATTATTGAAGATAAATTCAAAATAAATAGAAAAAAATCAAATTTGCAAAAAACCTATAAAAATCAGAAATTAGCATTTGAGGGAAAATGGACCTCATGGCAATATATGGCATCTAAGCCAAAACCAATGTCATGCAAGTGGTAGACACACCATCCACCCACACTTTCCAACTATAAAGAACCAAACAAGTATTAACACTGTTCGACAATTTATAATTATGTAATAACTTTGCTGTTTGATCACTTACCCCTATAAAGGTATGTAGGGTCGAGGTCGACCCCTAGGGGGGTAAGAAAACGGGGAAGGAGGGAAGTTAGACGAAAATCAGTCCTAAAGCAGACAATGGCATGTAGACTAGTCACCCCTTGCAGGTCGATCACTTCCATATTCAAGACAGCTGATGATTTATGGGGAAAAAACAGGTTTTGAAAATGCTGTAGGGGTCGCAAACGACCCATCATACCTTTCCAGGGTTAAGGCTTTCCCTACCAGTCTGCACTGGATGATAACTGTCCAGAATTCTCGAGGCCAAACCAGACAAGTTGCAACCCTTTCAAAGGCCTTAAAGAATTTGTGAACGTTACTCTCCTCGAAAATAGGGACTAACTTCAACGCAGCCCGAATATTAAATTTGTCCTGGCTCAACACATTCGGAGAACTAACTTGATGAGACCTGCTTGGCACCTAGCCAACTCACATTTCAACCTAATAATCTCAAGCTCGTGTTTCCTGACCCTTTCACTCTCCTCACGCTCCAGTTTCAAAAGCTCTATCCGCTTACAAATTAACTGATACTCATCTCCTCCTGGATTTTGGTTAAAAGGAGTAGCATTAATGGTGTTTACTTGCCTACCTCCTGAAATAAAAGGATTAGTAGAGGTGTTGGGTTTTAAGGGAAAATTAGCTGGACCCTCATAAAGGAGATTCACCGGGGACGGATCCTCGAACAAAGATGAACCAGGATTAACACTTACATCCTCCTCTCTCTCCTCCTCGGACATGCCATGAGACACTGAGTCAGACTTGCCATCGGAAGTCCTCCTCATCACTGGCAGGCAAGGCAACTTGGACACTACCAATTCCAGTATCTGAGCACGAGTAGCCGAGGCCTTAAAAGTTAGACCAAACCACCGAGCACATTGCAACAAATAATTCTTATTCAGTACATGGGCATACTGAGCACAATCTACGGACCCTAAAAAGGCACTCGAGTAAAAAACAACACCCGCCATTATGACATCAACTAATTTACAAAAACACACTTATATCAAACAATGACCGAAAGCCTCAGTGATGCTCCACCACCACAATCTCTGTATGCACCCACAAACTATCCTGCCACGGTCGCCACAATGTCACGACCCGATTTGGGTAGGCCGTGACCCAGATTCTTTGTTGGATATCAAATGAGATAGTTGGCGGTAAATATGCAAGTGCAGAGAATGGGGAGGCAACAGTCAAACACCAAGAAAATTAACAAAGTTTAATAACAATAAATTAATACCTTAAGACTAAGACCTAAAAACTAAAATAACCTTGTACCAAGTCATCTCAAAGACTTAAATGAACATACATGAAAATGTACAAGGAAATACTTAATCCTACTGGAACAAACTTAATTCCATGCAAAAATAAATACCAAAAACTTGTGATTAAGCATAAAAGAATGAATACATAAACTTATAACACTAAACATCAAGATT
>NC_090743.1:64752127-64774627 GCF_036898095.1 Palaemon carinicauda
CACATATGATCAGCTCCCAAGCTCCCTCTCCACACAAGATAGGACCAAAGAGGGCCAGGCAATAGCTGATGATGACTCATCGGGTATACATATAGGCTCTCACAAACCCCTATCCTTAGCTCGCAAGGATAGTAAGGTTGGAGACTCTATAAGAAACTATCGAGCTTGAGCACGACTCGAACCCAAGTCTGGAAAATTTCCAGGCAGGGACGTTACCACAACCCTAAATATTTTTTTTTTTTTTTTTTTTTTTTTTTTTTTTTTATATGTCGTCAACCATAGGGAAATGACATTCCATTAAAAGAATTTTAGTTTCCTACATCTTCCCCGTACCTAATTACGGTGGCATCGGTGCGATAATTCATTTCCCAGAAATAACGACGGGTTTTCCATGAGATTCAATTATAGATTTCTAATATCTTACATGTTTCACTTATTTAATTACTGAGGCATCAGTGAGCTAATTCATTCTA
This sequence comes from Palaemon carinicauda, assembly GCF_036898095.1. Taxonomy (NCBI): domain Eukaryota; kingdom Metazoa; phylum Arthropoda; class Malacostraca; order Decapoda; family Palaemonidae; genus Palaemon; species Palaemon carinicauda. The sequence continues at coordinate 64,752,601 of NC_090743.1, forward strand.
AATATATCATCTCAGCTTTGCCGTCAGAGGCTCGCTTCACACAAGCGGATTTCTTTGAAAATATTTCTGCTCGTTATTAGTCATGTCTTTACATGAGAATTTTTTTCCCCGAGCGGCCAAGTAGTTTCTAAAAGCCGCTATTTTTTGGCTGGAACCACATGGATTAGCTGGGCACGCGGTTAGTAAATCACTACCGCTCGGAAATTCTTCCGAGAGGGCAGCATGTGAACGGCCTCATTGATCTTTATTGATTTTTAATCCGCACAGACACAAAAGGCTCGTGTAAAGCGACCCATAATGGATATTAAGGCTTTTTTCAAAAGGTATGATATAAGCATATCTGTCTGCGATAGCAATAAAGAAGATAAAATCATATCATTAGCTAGCGTAAGCGACCAGTTAAAAAGGACGTCTAAATATTTAGATGGATTTGCACACACACTCACACGCTCTCAGCAATGTATGACTATTCTTTCTCCCCATACACGAGGGACGGGGAGAGGCCGAGTAGTTGTACATCTGTCAATGTCGCTGAGCATGACCAGAATATATATATATATATATATATATATATATATATATATATATATATATATATATATATATATATATATATACATAACCAGACACTTTCTTTTTGTTGTAAAGAAGATAATAACAAAGGTCTTATTACTTATTATTATTATTATTATTATTATTATTATTATTATTATTGTTGTTGTTGTTGTTGTTGTTGTTGTTGTTGTTATTATTATTATTATTATTATTTTACTCACCAGTAACATTCCTACCTGTGTTACAATTAAAATGGTTAAATTTCCTCTGCTATTTTAGACTTGAAAAAGGAAAAAATAAATGGACATAGGCATCACTTAACGACACCTCGCTATCATGAGTTTCTTGTCTTGAGCGCCATTCACAGTCACATTAATTTATCACTTTGGTTTCATCAAATCATAACGATTTCATAAAAAAAAAAAAAAAATAGCACGAGTCATTTCAGTGTTAACTACAATCATAATTATATCAAAATATTTACATTTCCTTTATTTTTTGTTCATTGCTGCACTATTTTGCGTTGCAGATATCTCTCTCTCTCTCTCTCTCTCTCTCTCTCTCTCTCTCTCTCTCTCTCTCTCTCTCTCTCTCTCTCTCTCTCTCTTTTCAATGAAATAAATTTTCAATATTACTGATTTTTTTTTTCACAGCTTTACTATAAAAATTTCCCCTCTTAGTTTAATATTTGTATTGTAAAATTTAGCCTACTTCTAATGATAAAAAGCTCATTACCTCCTCGGAAATATCATTGGCGGCTTTGATTATATCAATTAGATATGAAATGGCTTTAACTCCTGGTTTTAGAGCATCGCCATAGGACCTTTTTAATAAATACTCCATTTCTTGCAGATTTTTGTCTAAAATTATTATATGACCTATATAATACCTTTGTCTTTACAAGTGATATCCAGTTATCGCCTGTTTCATCTACATCAGCTGAGCCTAATGATGTATACTTATTTCTAAATTTAAAAGCCATGACCCCTCCTATCAAAGAACTTAAGGACTCTTTTCCTATCAGTGTTTGAGGTTTTATCTCTGCTAAATCTTTAACTTGATTTTCCTGTCTCGGTCTCATTGTTAACAGGCAGAATGTGCTTCATGAGACACGCAGAGATATATAACTCGGAATCTAGATCATTGGGAGCAACATTTAACCTTTGAGATGGACCACTTATATTTAAGCACTCTGTAGTGACACAAGATGTACAGTAGCTTCATCATTACTACAAACATTAAGACCCTAACTCGTTAACTTTTGTCTCTACCCACTATGTATAAAACCGTAGTCTATATTAAAACTCCAAAGGTGACGGATGACCATGGCAATGACCAATTTGTCGTATGAAGGAAAACAGTTGTTCGACTGTGTCTTGACAGTCCATGCAACATGTTATAAGATAATCCTTTTACTGGAACGAACATATTTTGCCTTTCACCTGAGCATTAATAACAAAATATAGCATCTATTTCAACTTGACGTGGTCAGTTCGAGAAAGCACCTCTACCTTTCTTTAAGACATACTTCATGCCAAACCAACTAACAATCAAAGATATAAGATCAGATGTTTCATTACAAAACTGACTTTTCAATAGGGCTTTCTTACTACATAATTTGATGGAATTAGCCATTGAAAAAGAGAGTAACTGAACTGCTGTTTCTCACATTACCGTTTATAACCTCACACGTTTAAGTAGGATATTTTGAAATTATTTACTGATAAAGGTACGATTTTTTTACATACATTTTGAGGTAATGATTTTATCTCCAACCTGAAAACCATAGTCTATTAAATCATTTTGAATGAATTTGATTAGATGGGGTGGATCTACCGAGACGAAAACTTTTGAAAAATTTCGAAGCAACAATATTTTTTTTTTATAATAATCTGAAGCTCAAATAATAGTATTTATACATACGAAAAAAATTCTTGTTAATTTCTGTCTCTCTCTCTCTCTCTCTCTCTCTCTCTCTCTCTCTCTCTCTCTCTCTCTCTCTCTCTCTCTCTCATCTTCAGAAACATTCCTCCCATCGTAGCAAAATATTTACTTGGATGAGAAATATAATTGATATATCCATATATTCCCGTATTTTTTTTAAGTGAACCTATTCATGTACAGTTCTCCTAGTTGACCAAAATGCTAAATGCAACATATGACTGGTAAACGAAACTAAAATGACGAGATATTAGTGATAGGCTTACCCGAATCCCATTAGTAATTACATTATTAAAAAGATTTAGCGTCAGTATGGCATCTTCTTTTAGACTTCGGACAGTCTTTTGGAAGCAATTGAGCAACTGATGTCTAAGGTTTCTGGCAAAATCTTTGGGTTGGAAATGTGACGAACAAATTCGTGCAGATTTGGTATTGATACCATCATTTCTTTTGCATATATTCACCCACTTCTTACGTAGTTCTGCATCTTTTGGGAAACGGGAAAATCTATTTTCTTTTCACCACCATCAGTTATATTGGTCTTATATGAATTGGAGCACCCATATATGACACATATAACCATGATGAATCTGTCAACGCTAATGAAAACAAGAACATCTGTGGAAGAAAAAGAAAAAAAAAACGCGGCATATTTCACGCCTATATGTTGCCTAGCTGAACTCTCCAGGTGACGTCATGCGCGTGAGTGTAGGAAACGGGACCTCTAGGTAATTAACCTTATCTTATTCCATCTTGATTTAAACTAGGAAGCTTTTCAGTCTACTCGGAATATCTGGCCTTGTAGGTAACTTTGGCATTCGAGTTCCTGAAGCTATTTAACGTCTATATGTGTCTAGTCCTTATGTCCCTATGGAACGAAGGCCTCGCTCTGCTTAGTTTCTGGATCCCTTCAAACTCTAGAGATCTATACTCCTTGGATCCCTATGGAATGAAAAGCGCACTGGACTTTGATTTTCTGGATTCCTCTAGGGGCTATTGATCTATAGTCCTTGGATCCTTGTGTAGCAAAAACCACGCTGGACTTGAGAGTTCCCCAATCCCTTTAAAGTCTATAAACCTAGAGATCCCTATGGAGCTACGCTGGTGTTTGACTTCTTGGATCCTTTTTTGAGCCAAACTTTTCCTTAAATCCCACTTTGATTTCAGCTACCGAGTTGTGCAGACATGCTCTTGGTGTTCTAAAATTCAAATTTGACCTTTTACCTTGGTAAAATTACTGGTATAGTAGTTACCTGCTTTATGCACCATGTATGGTGCCGGTCCCTCCTCTTCCTTGCATTTCAGTAGTGAAGTTGCTTCTGATCAAATGGATATTGTTAGATCTGAGGGTTGCTTAATTGCAGATGATCTTGGTTTGTCAAGTGATAGTGAATTAGATGTACAGCCATTCCAGGAAGTTAGGAGATCAAAAAGGAAAAGTTTGAACGGTGTAAGTAATGTTTCAGTTATGCATACTGATAAAAAGAGGAAAAGTGACATGTACTTCAAACGTAGCAATGACCATTCCAGACAAGATCCTGACACGCAAGATGAAAGGAAGAAGGTGTACTTTTCAAATGATGTGGAAATGGATTATAATCTGAAGATTCAATGGACAGTTAAGCTGTGTAAACAACACAGGAAAATTGAAGTCTTGTTTGTTATGGGCGACACAAACTCAGAAACTCAACTTCAACCTTTATTCCGTTAACAGTAGTAGTAGTAGCAGTAGTAACAGTAGTAACAGTAGTAACAATAGCTGTAGTAACAGTAGCAGTAGGTTCATTCCTGAAAGGAATTATTACAAACTTTAAATACTGTACATTATTAAATAGCCCATAATATTCAATAAGTCATAACAGTGACATGATGTACCTTAATACATCTTGGAAAGCTAATTAAATATAATTTTCTAAACAAGACAATTTCGTTGCCACTTTAAATCACATTTTATCATATTTATAGGACAATCAAATGTTAAATGTCACAAATAAACCAATTTACGCCTTTTAACGCTTAAATGAATAAGACATACAAAACAAATATATACATATAAGTTCGTCAAAAAACTTACATCTGTGTGCCCAAAATGAATCCTTACGAAATATATACAACTGTTCTCCTTGAAAACCTTGCTTGAACTGTCTAAGAGACTTCATAATTTTAGGAAGTAAGATGAAATCGTAATTTGTTTACACCTCTCAACTTTCTAACTACCACTTACAAAATTAACGACATTGTTTTTCCAACCAGATGGGTTTGTGTTTCTGCATTAACATACTCAGCCTCATAAACAGATTAAACCTGTTTATCAAAATATACACCTACACATGCAGACACAATAAAATAACCTTTAAGTTACAATACAAACTCTTTGAATTCAAAACACTTCCATGATTCACTTATTCACCTAAACAAAATTAAACATCTTCATAACTCAAATAATATATAATATCAAATGATAGGCCATAAGAACAACAAAATATCACGTTACATTTAACATGAAAATCCTAGCCTTCAACTAATAACACTAGCTTCTGAATAGGACGGACAATAACCGAAGAAAGTGTCTTAATCTTGCCACTGCGAATTGTTCCTTTGTCATCAGGGCATACTTCTATCACTCGCCCCATTGGCCAGTGATTCCTTGGCTCAATGTCACTCTTTACCAAGACCACATCGCCAACAATTAGATTTCTTCTTGCTTCATTCCACTTTTGTCTAGTCTGTAAAGTGCTCAAATACTCTTTTCTAAATCTTGACCAAAACAGGTTGGTCAGATATTGAACGCATCTCCACCTTCTCCTCATGTAAACATCATCCTTTTGAAACAAGCCAGGGGGAGGGATCACATAAGATTTTGGAATCAACAAATGGTTTGGAGTTAGTGGCTCAAGGTCATCTACGCTGTCACTTACAGTGGTTAACGGTCTTGAATTGACGATGCTCTCAACCTCACAAAGCAGAGTCCGTAAACTTTCATCATTTAGCCTTTCACCAAATTCCTTCACCAGTGCAGACAACACTTTTCTAACTGTTCTGATTTGGCGCCCCCAACAACCACCCATGTGGCTTGCTGCAGGTGGATTGAATTTCCATTCAATATGATGATGCGACAAATACTTCTCAATCTTCTTTTCCTCCATCTCATCAAGAGCTGCCTTAAGTTCTCTCTCAGCCCCATGGAAGTTGGTTCCATTATCACATCTGATAATCTTAGGATGACCTCTTCGAGAAACAAATCTTCGCAAAGCATTTATGAAAGAGTCAGATTGTAAAGTGTTTGCAGTTTCAATATGAATTGACCTACTAACCAAGCAGGTAAATATCACACCATACCTCTTTAACTCCTTTCTTCCTTCCTTGATGTAATAGGGTCCAAAGAGGTCAATACCAACATTACTGAATGGTGGTGAAGGTTCCAATCTGTCTGCTGGAAGATCAGCCATCTTTTGACTCAAAGCTGGTTCTTTCAACTACCTGCAAGTAACACAATGGAATAACACATTCCTGACAGTTGCATTAGCATTGATGATCCAATACTTCTGCCTTAGATTTGAGAGAACATGGTTTCTACCTGAATGAGCTAATAATTCATGCTCATGTCGTATCAACAATGTAGTCACATGATGCTTCTTTGGTAACAGTATGGGATGTTTGGCAGACTGTGGAATGTCAGACCTTCTTATCCTACCTCCAACCTTCAATAATCCATCCTCAGAATCAAGAAGAGATCAAGCTTATATATTGGACTACTCTTGCCAACTGACAATTCCCTTGATAAAGCCTTCACTTCATCACCAAACACCTCCCGTTGAACATACATTATGATTGCCCTTTCAGCATCAGTGGTTACACAACCTTTCCTTTTACCACTAAGGATTGACTTTAGTTGTTGAAATACAGAAACTGCCTTTTGTAACCTTGACCATGAAGAGAAATATTCAATTAATCTTGTAAACCCATGATGTTCTTCAGAAATTGTGACCGCAGACACATGTTCACTCGTATCATCAACACAATCTGCACACACATACTCCTGTGAAGGCAAATAATCAGATGCAATAAATGATGGGCCATGAAACCATTCGTCATACTGCAAAAACTGATGTACACTAATACCTCTTGATGCCACATCAGCAGGGTTATCACTGGAGTTTACATATCTCCATTGCTCAGGCTGGGAATAGTCCCTTATAACCCTGACTCTGTTGGCTACAAAAACAGGGAACCTTTTAGTGTTGCTATGAATATAGTGAAGGACTGTTGTTGAATCTGTGTAGTACACTACCTTGCCAACAGTAAACTCCAACTCCTTCAGGATGAGTTGAGCAACCTTGACAGACACAGTTGCAGCTGTAAGTTCTAGCCTAGGTATAGTCACCACCTTTTTGGGAGATACTCTTGATTTTTCCATGACAAGATTTGACTGCACTTGGTTTCCACCATGAAGAACAAGGTATGCTGCAACACCATAACCAACTGTACTTGCATCGCTGAATAATACAAGACTTGAATCTGTCACATTACCAAACCCGCTTGACTTGAAGCATCTTGGTATTGAAAGCTGCTCCAGTAAATGAAGACCTTGTATCCAATGTTCCCACCTTTCAGCTGGCTCATCTGGAATCCTCTCATCCCAGTCCAAACTCTCAACTTGACACAATTCTTGTAACAGTTTCTTGGCCGGTAAGATGATTGGAGAGAGCAACCCAAGGGGATCATATAATGATGAGATAGTTGATAACAATCCTCTTCTGGTGAATGGATTATCCTTGAGCTCAATTGAGAACTTGAATGAGTCTTCTTTAAGGTCCCATAACATTCCTAAGGCTCTTGTCATTAAACTCTCCATGTCAAGATTAAACTTGTCACTTTCAACCGAACAATCTTCAGCAGGCAAAGCTTTAAGGACATCACTTGAATTGCTGACAAATTTAGTTAACCTAAATCCTCCTTCACTAGTTGCAGATACCAAATCCTTCACCAACTTCACTGCTGTAGGAACATCAGCACATGACTTCAAACAGTCGTCAACATAGAAATTGTGCCTTATGGTGTTGCCAACAGTTGAATCATACTTCTCATCTGCTTTGTCTGCTGTGGCCTTCAATGCAGTATTTGCAATACTCGGTGATGAGATTGCTCCGAAAATGTGAACAGCCATTCGGAATTCTTCAAGAGGTCGATTGATGTCACCATTAGGCCACCACAAGAATCTAACATAGTCCTGATTCTCAGGTGGAATCTTTATTTGAAAGAACATAGCTTCAATATCTCCAATGAATGCATAAACCTCCTGCCGGAATCTAATGAGTACTCCCGTCAATGAATTGGTGAGGTTTGGACCCTGTAGCAGAACATCATTTAATGACACACCTTCAAACTTGGCACTACAGTCAAAAACAACCCTAATCTTCCCTTTCTTGGGATGAAAAACTGCGTGATGAGGAAGATACCAAACAGGAATCTTATTGACCTCATCATCTGGGATCTTGTAAGCATAGCCTTTTTCAAACAACTTATCCATGAATGCTGTGTACTGCTGTCTGTAATCTTCACTATTCTTCATCTTCCTCCTTTGCCACTTAGCTCTGCTAACAGCCTGCTTCTTATTGTTAGGAAGATTCACATTGCAATCTCGAAAAGGCATGGGTAGCTGAAAGTGACCATCTTTAAATTCAATGTCATCCTGGCACCTTTTCACAAATCTTGTGTCCTCAAAAGATAAGCCACGCTCATCAGGAACTGACCCAAGATCCCTTTCTGAAAAATCTAACTCAAAGTACTTCCTAATACTTTCAACAGTAATACAATCAGTAACATGTTGAACATCAGATACAAGTAACCTGTGACATGAAACCCCATTTGAACTAACCTTAACATGTACAGGCCCATTAACTGTCCATCCATGCAAATATCTTACTGCAAAGGGGCCATAACCTGAAGTGGGTACAACCTCCAAAGGTTGTAAAGCTGTTGGACAGTTACTATCTATCAAAATTCCTATGTCTAACTCTGGTTGATACACTGGAATCTTATTAATAACACTTGATAAATGAGGCCAATCCTTTAACACTTCATACCTTGGAATTTGATCATGATTAACAGGAATATCCTTTTGTGTGAATACCTTTGGTAATACAACATCATTATTACCATGTATATCAGCAACAACAAGACCATTTACAATAAAGGTTTTAACTGTATCAGTCCCATGCATTGTTTGCAACTTGATAGCTGTTTCAATACCTTTACAGTTTAATTGATCCTTGATACTATCTTTAATGAAACAACCTGTACTGCCCGTATCATAAAAGGCATAAGTTTGTACTACATTGTCGCTACCCTTTACACGTAATTGCACAGGCAAGATTGATTGCAACACTGTATCAGAAATTGTACATGCAGAAGACCTCACATTACTTAGAGTCTGAGTATTACCTTGACCTGGAGTGCGACCTTCACCTTGAGTACCATCTTGACCCTTAGCACAACCTTGACCTGTACTTTCAGACTGTGCACTAGCTTGTGACACAATTGCACTGTTGCTGTCAAGCATCCTAAAATTCTCAATGTGCAGAGTGGTAGGATGCCTTTTATTACATGTCTTGCACTGCCGTCGATTGAGACACCTTTTTGAAGTGTGGTTATTGCCCAAACAACTGAAGCAAAGACGGTTGACTTTAACAAATTCTCGTCTTTCATCCACACTCCTGTGCAGAAATTGAGGGCACTCCTCAAGGTCGTGATGACCACTACAGAGTTGGCATTTCCTTGTATACTGGTTGGCAGAATTTGATGGTTGCACTGTAACTGCAAACGATTTTTGCTTGGTCTGACTTGAGCCATTATTTGCCTTTGCTTTTGAAAAAACACACACTTTACCCAAAGCTTCCCTGCTGAATACAGGATCCATTGCTGCCTCTGCTGCATTCTGCACAAATTCCACTAATGTGGGGAAACACACACAAACACCTTGCTTCCTGAGCTTTATCACATGATCCAACCACTTATTTTGAATATACACTGGCAGCTTTGAAATCACCCTCTGAAGGTTTGGCGAATCATTCAAAACTTGCATGTTTGATAATGACTGCATGGTATGATTACATTTCACAAGATATAAAGCATATTCCTGCAAAGATTCACTGTTATCACCTCTCACTTGTGGCCACTTGGTTAGCTTGTCTATGTATGCCATGGAAACCTTGTATGGATCTCCATACACTTTGTCCAGAAGTCTTTTTGCTTCAATGTATCCTTCAGATGCATTCATAAACATGCACCCAGCTATGAGTGACTTAGGCTTTCCTTCTAGATGCTGATTTAAGAAATACAGCCTGTTGGAGTCTGATGTGGTGTGTGGCACAATGCGGTCATTAAATGCCAACATGAATGATGCATATTCTAGAAGATCACCACAAAACTTGGTCACTTCAGCATGAGGCAGCATCATAGCCGCTGCTAACTGTTGCTGACTTTGGTAGAATGACTCTGGGGCAGGTGCCATGGGTAGAAAAGGCATGGTCACATTGGGTTTATTTTGATGCACATTGTGACTGGGAACAAATGCTGGTGTTTCAGGGTTTAAAACTTTGTCTTTCGATGGAATAACTTCTTCCTGGAACACCTTCTCCCTCGCCCTTGCTGCTTCAATTTCACCATCCAACTTTAACAAATCTTCCTTGGCTTTTAATTCTGCCTGTTGTTGGGCTATTTCTGTTTGTTTCTCAAGCAGTGCCCTTTGTGCAAGCAAACCAGCTAACTTTGCCTTCTCCTGTATGAGAGAAGACTTTACACTTGATGCCGTGCTTTTAACTGACCTCCTGGATTTATGTGACCTGCTCCGCAGTGAAGATCCGTCCATAGAATCCTGCAAATTTGCTTCTGTTGTGGCTATCCATTTATGCACCTGTAATCTGAATCCTATGGCAGACAATTCGTTATCTTCAAACCTTTTGATTTCTGACTGGTGCTCGTTGACAGGTAGTTGAGACAAGTAATCACTGTGGCAGTCTTTGTACTTCTTTAACCCTTCCTCAAACTCCTCCATGCCTGTCTTTACTAAATGGAGATTATCAGGCTTCTCCATACACTTGCTGACCTCATTCCGTTTCTTTGTGAGGGCAGAGAGAGCAGCAGTCTGCTTGTTCTTGAGGGTGCGTAACTTCTCCTTGGCGTCACCATTGTCTTCTACGTTGTCCTTCTGATCCGTACTCATGTTAAAGATGAATGAACTGTTGTTATGGGCGACACAAACTCAGAAACTCAACTTCAACCTTTATTCCGTTAACAGTAGTAGTAGTAGCAGTAGTAACAGTAGTAACAATAGCAGTAGTAACAGTAGCAGTAGGTTCATTCCTGAAAGGAATTATTACAAACTTTAAATACTGTACATTATTAAATAGCCCATAATATTCAATAAGTCATAACGGTGACATGATGTACCTTAATACATCTTGGAAAGCTAATTAAATATAATTTTCTAAACAAGACAATTTCGTTGCCACTTTAAATCACATTTTATCATATTTATAGGACAATCAAATGTTAAATGTCACAAATAAACCAATTTACGCCTTTTAACGCTTAAATGAATAAGACATACAAAACAAATATATACATATAAGTTCGTCAAAAAACTTACATCTGTGTGCCCAAAATGAATCCTTACGAAATATATACAACTGTTCTCCTTGAAAACCTTGCTTGAACTGTCAAAGAGACTTCATAATTTTAGTAAGTAAGATGAAATCGTAATTTGTTTACACCTCTCAACTTTTTAACTACCACTTACAAAATTAACGACATTGTTTTTCCAACCAGATGGGTTTGTGTTTCTGCATTAACATTGTTCAAAGAAAGTAAGAATAAACCTTATGTTACAGTAAAAAATGATGAGGCAGTAAAGTTTCTAGCAACCACCGGGTTTAACGGGATGAAAATGGTGTTACTAAATGATAGGATTAAAAGTACCGAAGTAATCATATTTGATGTCCCTACATATTTAGAACCAGATGACTTCTTATTTGAAGAAAATTTTGTGTGGGGAAAGCATCGTGAGGTGAAGGTGAAAGGAACTATTTATAAGAGACCTCAGCTGATTGCCTTGATTAAGGAATTTATACCAGGGAAAGTCTTTCTCTCCGGAATTGGATATAGGAATGTTAGTGTTCTTAATGAGATGCCAGTAATTTGTTATAAATGTAGTAAATGAGGTCCTAGGCAGTATAAGTGTCATGGTCATTTCTGATCCAGATACTGTGGAAAGAATCATGACTCAAAAGAGTGTATTGCCAAGATCAATGGAAATGAGAACATTGAGCCGAAGTGCTGTAATTGTGGCGGAAAACATAATGCTAATTATCATTTGTGTGAAAAGAAACCACAAACAAAGCCAGTAGACACCCATGATAGAGCAGATAGACCAAACGTCAGGCAGAATGAATGTCCAGTTGTTAATCAGCAGTCGACTGCAATCAATGTCTGGGAAGAAAGGCGTAAGCAGTTTGCTCAAAGGTCAAGAAATGGAGGTAAGGAAAGTGAACCAAAAATTGAAACTCGGCGAGATCGTTCGGAATATGACCTGATAAATCGAGAGTTGAACAAACTTAGGAAACAAATTGAGGGTTCCCAAAAATCATTATTTAGTTGGAAAAGTAATCAACTAGGTAAGAATGTACCTGGTGATAACAACACAATTGCTGTACCGAAAGAAGTATCACTAGGAGGTGGTAAGGATAAAAATGGATTGTTAAATGAATTTCTGAATATGGCAGATTTGGTACTAACTTTTGTTAATAACCCTTTGGACGATTTAAAATTGAAATTGTTGCAGTCTGTTAGCATATTGAAGGACAAATGTCTAGACAATGAAGAATAGAAATGTTAAGGTTTTGTCTTGGAATGTTAACCGATATTGATGTTATAGCTCTGCAAGAGGTAGGGATAAGTGGAATAAATTTTCAATTGAAAAACTACCAAAGCTTTTAGTTACCTGCAGATATGAATACGAGCTGGGACTGATAACCTATGTAAAAAGTGATATTTCCGCAACATTACAGGCTGCTGAAAAGGTTAATGGTACTGAGTATCTGTCAGTTAGTATCACTCTTAAAGATGCTATTTAAATTTGATTAATGTCTATGTAAATCCTGATAAGTTGGTTATTGACGACTTTCCAGATGCTATTTATGCTGAAGAATGTCTATTAATAGGTGATTTGAGCGCTAGGCACAAAAATCTTGGCACCAAAGGTTTTCAAAATCGCAATGGGATGATGTGAAACACTTTTTTTTAGTTCTATAGAGGATGCTTAAGTTATTGGACATGGTGACCCTACACATATTAAGGACAGTAGGCTAGATTTTGCAATTATTTTCAACATGCTTGATATAAAAGCAAGTTTGGATATTGTAAGCACACTTTTGAGTGATCACTTCGCTATTGAAGTTGTGATGCATATTAACAAAATAAGTTTTTTGTTAATAATAGGAAAATATATTCACATAAAAATGGTCAGCGTAGTTATTTTGTATCTGAAATTAAAACTTGGTATAATGAATATCAAAAACTTGATGTAACAGATGAAAATGTACTTTACGAAGATCTATTGAAAGTGGTGGATTCTATCTTTGGTAGACCTAAGCCGAGGAATTCAATCAGTTCTAATTCAAAATATAAAAGGTATTATAATGATAAGGTTGTTAAGGGGTGGCACAAGGTGTTACAAAAATGCCACAGTAACTGGAGTAAAGACCCTACGAATGTAAAAGACAAAGAGACTTTGCTTAAAGTTGCTGTGTGTACAACAGATATAAATCAAGAGGCAAGAAGAAGATACTGGGACAATTTTTTGAGGGATATTGGTAGTTCAAAAAGCTTGAGCCAGGTCTGGAATGGTGTGAATAAAATAAGAGGCGTGAGAAAAAAAATTAATGTTCAACCAAATCCTAAAGATAAAGCTAATGATCTTATCAACACGTGGTTGTATGCCTCCAGTCTTTCAAGTCTTCCGAATAATATCCAGAGTTGTTTGAGAAAGCAAAGGTCTATGAGACGTAAGTTGATTCGCTTGCAAAGTGCGTTGAACGATGATACTTGCGTTACATTTACTAGCGATGAAATTCTGAATGCTGTGAAAAGGGGGAAATCCACTGCCCCGGGTAGAGAGGGCCTGACATACGAAGTAATTAACTATCTCATAAGCATGGACGAGAGTCCTATACTAGATCTGTTTAATCTAACGTATCGAAAGGGGAGAGTGCCAGTGGAGTGGAAATTGGCGTTGATCATTCCTGTACCTAAGAATAGTGAGGATTATAGGCCTATATCTTTAACTTCCTGTTTATCAAAAATGATGGAACGAATGATCTTAAACAGATTGATGTATAAAATAGATGGTCCTCTGTCCAATAACCTGTATGGATTTATGAAAGGTAGAAGCACAACAGACTGTGTGATAAAGTGTCTTGTGAATAATAATGTTAGATGTCGATTGTTTGCAGATCTTAAAGGGGCTTTGATAAGGCAAATAAAGATATGATTTTAGAGAGTTTGATAAATAAAGGTGTAAAAAGAAAACTATTAGCATGGATTGCAGACTATTTAAGTAAAAGAAAGGCAAGTGTATGGTGTCAGGGTGAGGAATCTGAACAGAAAGAGTTTGAACTTGGTACGTTGCAAGGTGGAGTATTAAGACCTCTACTTTTTAATATTCTTATGGACAATGTAGCTTCCTTTAACTTTTTTGGGAATTCTCAGATTCTCGTCTATGCTGACGATATTCTAATTCAATGTGTAGATGAAAGTAGTTTGGCCAAGGATATTGACGAACTCCAGTGTTTGTGTGTACGTTTAGGGTTGGCTATTAATTAAAATAAAACTAAATACCAATCAAGAACTGCCGGTGGACAAGAATTCTCATTGAATGGAATGAGATTGGAAAAGGTAACTACTATCGTTTCCAGAGGCCGTGTAATAGTGTTTTTTTTTTTTAAATAACTCCTAAAAAAACTGATGGATTTCCATGATATCAAAGCAGGGAGCGCTTCATACAATGGCCTAATTTTGGGAAATACTGTGCATTGCCAATTACGTTTCATCAACTTTTTTACTCAAGAAAATGAGGCTAAAGCCAGTCTCAGCCACCCACACATTCGCAAAAGTGATGACGTCCCTCAGTGACGTTGTTAAAACGTTTCTTCCCCTGTACCTCCCATCGCCCGAATTGTTAAACGCCTGTTTAACTCCTTAGATAATTGTCATATGACCTACCTCAAGCAATACGAAATTCTTTGTCAGTAAAAGTTCAGCATACCTGGTAATGTGATTCGTGACTTTAGACTTTACCTAAACACAAGACCAACGTTTTATATCTTACCCACTCACTTACATTGAAGATCAAGAATGAGACTTAAGACAGGAGACGAAAGAAGCCATGCTAACCCTACACTTCGCACTTCAAGCGAGTGTTGGTAAAGCAATAGAATAGAATTTTTTCGCGTTACGAAGTATAGCGAAAAATAATTGTCCTAACGACATGTAAGCAGATCTTAAGTGTCTTGTTACTTAAGTTCAGTTGTTATGTAGGCAGTGGCCAATGAGAATTTAGTGTTGGGTGAAACGTATTCGATGTTTGAAGAGGTATTTAGTAAGTGGTCACTTTCTAGCGCACGCTAGCCCGAGCAAGTCAAATTTATTAGCCAGGACGCCAGGCAGGGTCAAATACAGCTTCAGATGTGAATAGTGTTTTCACGCTAGCAATCAGAATGCTGAAACCGTTTCAAGAAGTGATGGACAATCTATTATCCGATTTCCAGCAGAATATTCAACAAGTATCCGCACCTCGTTAAAGTATGATGGAAAACCATTTGAATGAGCATCGCGTTATTTTGAGGAAGCTGATACGAAAATGTTAGCATTAGATGCGATTGTTTATCAACTTGGAGGACAAGGAACATCTAAAACTGCTGCAGAAACGAGTTAGTACGCAAAGAGCAGCATCGCCGAAAGTGTCAAGCTAGTTAAAGATCGAGGGAAAGTCTGTGGATTCATATCAACTTTGATGGAAGAGGTCTAGAGCTCATTAAAGGCCGAGAGTTGACATTGGAGCCGGGAACGTACCAAGAAAGACGTCGAAAAGATAAGTGAAAATATAGCTGTTTTTATTTTGTATACTTAGCAGTTGGTACAAGGAAATTGGAGCATTGTGTTTATTTTATTTTATTGTTTTTAATCGCCTGTTGGTTGTTGTTATTCACAATACATTGAACAGAATTAGATTGGGTCCGGTAAGATAGTCATTGACGTCTAAAAGGGCGATCACAAAATTCCATTTCAAAACCGTTTCTGTGGTTGTTGGATTGGGTAACAATAGGTCAGAAAGGGACGAATCAGAATTTATTAAAAGAGAATGGGTGACACTGGTATCAGAAAAACTAAGAATAATTCCTTTGACGGTGACCAAGAATGGAAACGGTAAGCAAAGGCTGGTCTTTTATTACAAACTTTTTTAAGGATTTAATCAGTCTACAGTCTGCTTATCGCATAGAAATCTATTAAAACGTTGCCAATATCTTTCTCATTGGGGAAAAATTTAAAAAGTTTTTATAATGGATTATCTTTAGATATTTTTGAAAGCGGCGATACATCTTTACTAAAGTTCTTAAGTCTGTTAGATATTGGAGATCTAAGGAAGTGAAAATTGAAGTATTTTTAGATGATGGCATAGCTGCGGATGGTTGTTTTGAAGGGGCATTGGATGCTAGCTATTTACTTTAAAAGCTTCAAGATTTGATTTATTTACAAGAAAGTATAATTGTTTTTCAGACTCTAAATTATATTTGGAAAGGTTTACAGTGGACGAATACTGAAGGCAAATTTCGTAACTACAGTATTAGGATAAACTATGTCGTTAAAGACCTTGTTTAGATGCCAAACCTTCTGAATTAACAAAAACATTATTTTAACGAATATCTTTTGGACAGAATTGTCTGTTACATAATTTCCACGAAATTTGTCGTGAGAGGTATTGTTAAAATGAAAACGATAAAGTATTTCTGTATTTTTACATATTGAGCAAAGCTAGTTGGGAACTTAATGGAGAAATATCAGATGCTCTACTTGAGATCACGTTTTGACGCAGAAATTCATTCTTTTTATTTTGGTCGTTACTTTAACTATATACTTGCATCAGACTTATTTAACCTATTGCTTCATTGTGATGCCTAAGATGTAGGCAGTTTATCACTATATTGTGACGCCTAAAATGTAGGCAGTTTATCACTATATTGTGACGCCTAAGGTGTAGGCAGTTTATCACTATATTGTGACGCCTAAGATGTAGGCAGTTTATCACTATATTGTGACGCCTCAGATGTACTGTAGCAGCTTAGCACTATATTGTGATGCCTCAGATGTAGGCAGTTTAGCACTATGTTGTGACGCCTCAGATGTAGGCAGTTTAGCACTATATTGTGACGCCTCAGATGTAGGCAGTTTATCACTCTATTGTGACGCCTAAGATGTAGGCAGTTAATTACTATATGGTGACGCATCAGTTGTAGGCAATTTATCACATTGCGAAGCCTCGGATGTAGGCAATCTTATCAATATATTGCGAGGCCTCATAGGAAATTTACCGCTATATTGCGACGCTTCAGACATAGGAAATTTACCGCTATATTGTGACTCCTCAGATTTAAGTTATATTGTGACGCCTCTGGTGTTGGGAAATTTATTTGTTGTGACACCTCAGTAGTAGGTTTGGAGTAATTCTGAAGTTTTTAGCGATGAATACAGCGCATTTTTTTTTTATCATGAATAGTGGTTGGAAACTGGACAGCAAATGAATCTTTAAAAATTAAACATGAAGGAGCAGGAGGCAGTCGACAGAATTATGTTAAGTACTTTGGCAATGTTTGAACGTTGTTCCAGCTAAAAAAAAAAAAAAAATAAAAAAAAAAAAAAATCGATTTTAATGCAAGTAGGTAGCAAAAAGCCAGATTTGGAAATCATAGAAAACCAAAGAATTTAAACTTGTACTGAATACACTGTTCAGGTCATCAATGTATGTTAGCCCAGGAAGAGTACAAAAGAGCAGATTTTTTGAAGTGTTGTCAACTAACATGGATGAAT
This sequence comes from Palaemon carinicauda, assembly GCF_036898095.1. Classification (NCBI taxonomy): domain Eukaryota; kingdom Metazoa; phylum Arthropoda; class Malacostraca; order Decapoda; family Palaemonidae; genus Palaemon; species Palaemon carinicauda. Next base: position 64,770,238 of record NC_090743.1, read on the forward strand.
GGTCAATTCTTGCTTACATTTTTCAGAGTTATGGACTTGTGAGAGTTATTCATTCTTTAGACTGTTTTTCTACTTTTAAAAATATGTTGAGGTTTTTAATCTCTAATATTGGTGTCCCGGTACAGAGGGAATTGATGCTTTAACTTGAGGTTTGGTGCTTTATACCAAAGGTTATTATTAAAATGGAGGTAAAAATTCTTAAGTAGAATATTCCAGAGTGAAAGTCTCCTCCATCTTGACTTTTGATATTATCGAGGGAAACTTTATTGTTAAACTTTGAGTGTTTACGTAACAAAAGGTTTATTACACACGGCAAAGATAAGAAAAAAAAAATGGAAAAATTTTCGCTGAAATTTAACTTTGATATAGAAGGTAAAGGTTTTTGAAATTATAAGTATATAAGTACAATGTTTTATTTTTGGAATCTGCTTTCCAGGATCGCGAACGCAATGAAATGCCAGCAGTCGTCTTTGACGGTGGCATCTAATTTGGACAGGAAATTGGGGGACCTCAGTTGTCATGGGCATCTTCTATCATCGATGAATGACAGCACCGACAAGGCCTACCAACTTGTCTTTCAACAAAGAAATTTACAATAATGGTCACGAGCAAAGCGAAATGCCATTGTATTTTGCTTTATTTATGACGCTTTTATTAGATCCCGGTGCTTTAGTAATCTCCAGTGATCAAGCTATTTATGCCATAACGTGCATGCATGAAATGAGGGGTTACATAGATCCAACGGAAAATTCACTTGTTAAATCTTTGCAAGCCCCTGTGAAACATCAAGCTGGTAGATCGGCGCATACAAAGGATCTTTTTGATAATATGGTGTTGCAGAATCCGTGCGGATTATATTTTCCTATATTGAAAAACTTCTTAATTATTTTGATAGATCATTAAAGTTTTCTTACCGAGATTTGGGGAATTAAGTTTATTGTAATTTTAAGATTTCTTAGTTGAACAAAAAAAAAAAAATGAAAAATCACCAATACTGTGAAGTTTTTTATATCGTTAGTTGTCACAAATGCTTTTCCATATTTGATGTATTTTGCTTGATACAGAGGAAGCTGGAATGATTTTGTCTTTTGATCGATTTATCTTTAAGAAGTTTTTTAAAAGCTCCTGTAATGTAACCAAACAGAATTTTTTGTTAAAACTGTGGCTACAAGTTCAAACATCGCAAACGATAACGTCAATGATAGGTGTCTTCATAGACATGAGTGTTGGTAGTCTGTTTCAAGTAAACATGTTTGTCAAAGGCTTCAAAAAAAAAAGGTTAAATGTGTAAATCATTCAATCGGAACATTTATTTCTTTCTCTCCATTTCTTTCCTCTCCCTTTCTTTGGTATTATCTAAGGTCAACCGGCACGGTGCGCTAAAATGCAATTTAATGTTTTATTATGTTTATACCTGTAGAGAATGCGGAGTGAAGTGAGGACTAGAATTTTTTCGCGTTACGAAGTATAGCGAAAAATAATTGTCCTAACGACATGTAAGCAGATCTTAAGTGTCTTGTTACTTAAGTTCAGTTGTTATGTAGGCAGTGGCCAATGAGAATTTAGTGTTGGGTGAAACGTATTCGATGTTTGAAGAGGTATTTAGTAAGTGGTCACTTTCTAGCGCACGCTAGCCCGAGCAAGTCGAATTCATTATTAAAATTATTATTATTATTATTTATTAGTAGTACAAGAGTGAGGTTCCACCACTCAAATTTGAGTTACTCTGCATTATTGCCGTGGATACACAGGTTTCCATAGTTTTTTCAAAACTTGAGATTTTGTTTTTTATCTATGGTTTTTCCTGGGCGGCAGAGGAGGCTTATATGTTAATTTGAAAGTTTGTTAATTTTGTTTTAAATATGCAACGCGATATCAGTACAGAAATTTGTAGAAGTTATTAGAATATGTGATGTTACATCTATATGGTGTTTCAAAAGTATGATTCATTGGAAAAATAAACCTGGCGTCAACCGGCACGGTGCGCTATAATGCAATTTAATGTTTTATTATGTTTATACCTGTAGAGAATGCGGAGTGAAGTGAGGACATATAGTTTTCTTTAGGTTAAGCCGTAGGACTCATTCTTCCATACAACACAGGTTACTCGATACATCAATTGCCAGGAAGAAAATGACAGAGAGCATTGTTTGATATAATTTATCATATTAATTTCACCAGAGAGAGTAGCTTGAATTCCTTAGAAGGTAGACTTCTAAAAGATGTTTCATATAAGGGCATTGACATCGGCCATTTGATAAATTTTGAAATCATATATATATATATATATATATATATATATATGTATATATATATATATATATATATATATATATATATATATATATATATATATATATATATATGTGTGTGTGTGTGTGTGTGTGTGTGTGTGTGTGTGTGATCATACATACATAAGATTTATTATATTTCAACCTATAGTTTTATATATTTATTTACGTTATAAGTACCAGTGCCTATTTTTTTACTTAAAAGGTATGTGACAAATATCATTGCGACTTTGTCACTGAAATTATACCAGACTTCAATTAATGAACCAATCAACCTTACTTTGAGAAATCCATTGACATTGTCTACATGCCAAACTGATATAATCGTATCAAAGTATTCATTAGCTTTGCTTTTCCAACATAATGTTATCACCAATTGCTGGAAACCATAGATTTATGAGGGGTGGAAAAAAAAAAAAACATGAAATGGACACAAATTTTACTCATCATCACTCTCAAGGAAAAAAAATTGTTTTCTATTTTCTACTAATGTATATATTTTATTTTTTATTTTATTTTATTTTTTAGTCGCAAATCTAAAATTTGAAGGAGTCAGAGTAGAATATCTCTCAGTGCGATTCCGCACCCCTGTTTTAAACCTCTTCTATTATGTTTGATAATTTGTGTTAACCATCTAATCATTATCTACCACCATAAAACATTTTATTGCTCTTCCGGCTCATTTTATAAGTGCAGTACACAGTCTTTCCTAACAGGGATTTACTCGGTAGCCTAATAACAATGGAAATGAAGGAAAGAAGGCAAGAAGGAAGGGGGGGGGGGGAGTACTAGGATAGCCATAGGTGTAAACACCCAAGGAGGGTTGGGGGAACCTCTGCGTCACAGTTACGTGATTAAGTAACACTTTTTCGAAACGCTCTGAAGGAAGGGAAGTAGTTCCTCTTTTTTTTTCTAAGTGTAAACGGGTTAATTTAGCACATCTGTCAATTCAATGTACCACCAAAGATTAGGCCAATGTTTGAAACACTCATTGCTGTAGTTTCATGGAAATTCATAAGCCGGTTTGTTAGATACTTGGGAAAAACACTATTACACGGCCTCTGGAAACGATAGTACTTATAAATATCTTGGAATGTATACGAGTTTTAATAATGTTAAGGATCAAATTGCTCATGTCAAGAATATATGTCTCTCTAGGCTAGAACCTCTAAGAGTGTTATCTAATAGAGGAAATGGTATTGGTCTACATGTTCTGAGGTCAGTATAATTAAGCACTGAACGGAGTATTATTGACTATTCAGCCCCAATATTGTTGTCTTATTCAGAGAAGGATATTAGGCCATTAAAAGTTGTGCAAAATGAAGGAATGAGGATTGTACTTGGTTGTGCAAGGACAACGAGAATAGAAATCACGAGAATGGAACTTAATATTCCGAGCGTTATGCACAGAATTCAAGAACTGACGGTGATCTCTGCCTTGAGACTCATGAGGGGTGGTGATAATAGTCTCAAGTCAGCTGTAGATCAATTCAAATCTTGCTTTGCTAGAAACCTTAGGATGGATTCTTATACCAAAAGACTATGTCAAATGTTATTTGAATACAATGCAATAGATTTTTGTGTACCAGTACCACGAAGTATTGATATGGAGCCATGGCTTAAGAAAACAGTGTCTGTATAAATAGATAAATTACATGGCAGGAAAAAAGATTGTCATCCCCAGGAATTACAACAGTTATTTATTGAAAAACTATCTGGATATCCAAAGGAAAATGTTATACACTTTTACAGTGATTGATCTGTCAATCACTGTAAGTTATAAGAGAATTTTTTGAATATGTCATAAGTGTTGAGGAAAGATTGTCCAAAAGGATTGCTGATGGGAGTTCATGTATGACAGCAGAACTTTATGCTATTTATGTTGGACTTGAATACGCACCAGAAAAGAAGAAAAGTGTTTATGGTTTTGTTGATAGCCTATATAGTGCTTTGTTTGCCTTAAACAGTAAAATGTCTACGTATTATTTAGTTTTAAGATGTAGAAAATGTATACACCAAATGAATTCATTTGAGTGTGCGGTAAATTTTATGTGGATTCCGTCTCATTATGGTGTTTACTTTAATGAAGTTGCGGACTG
>NC_090743.1:64784627-64802127 GCF_036898095.1 Palaemon carinicauda
AGAAAACGACAACATCCAGTTGAAGATGACGAAGGGCCTTTAACTTCAAATCGGAAGCAAGTATCATCCTCATCAATTTTATTTCCTTCAGAGAGGTGTCAGAGAGTTTCTAACAAAGTGTGTTACAGAAACTGCAGCTGAGTCAATACTTCAGGCTGCAAAACATAAAAATGACTACACATTACATGGAAAGATTGAAGGCTGTGACTTGCAAGCACGAGAGGCACATTATCATAATTCTTGTCGCAGAGATTACACTCGTAAGCAGGAGTGAAATGTTAATAAGGAGCTGGATCAGAGTGCTGTTGAACATTTAGCTGCCCATAGCGAAGCATTCTCCTGCATCTATGAAAATGTTGAAGAACATATAATCAAGGGGTGCAACGTAGAACGTGTGTCAATGTTGAAAGAGAAATATTTGCTATATTTACAAGAACATCATCCATCAACTTACAATCCAAACTACAAAACCTGTAAACTCAAGAATAAGTTGGAGAAACATTTTAGTCACAGTGTTAAATTCTGGGCACCCAAATACTGAAGTGAACTTATATATTCTGATCTCTTACCAGTTGGACAAGCAGTAGAGGCAGCATTTGAGATGGCCGCCTCTAAGGAAAGGTTTCTCCAGGAAGCAGCTATGATGCTCAGGCGACAACTGATGGATGCCAAAAGGAATGCAGCCATACTGCCATGGCCACCTACAGCAGCGCAGTTGATGTCCATAGAGAACAAACCACCACCAATCCTGATTAACTTTTTGTCGCAGCTTCTATGTGGGAAACCATTTAAAGATATTTCGTCAAAGTTGGAGAGAATGGTTGATTCATGTGCTCAAGATGTATGTTATGCTATGAGCCGAGGAGAATGGAAAATGCCTAAACATGTTCTTCTTGGAATAACTTTGAGACATATGACAGGAAGTGCTGAGCTCATTACACTGCTGAATCATTTCGGTCACTGTTAGTCATATTCCCAAGTGATGGAGCTAGAAACTGCCATATGTAACCAAATCAACACACAGGAATCCTTACTTCCCGCAGCCATATCATCCTGTATGAATAATGTAGTTCACTTCAGTTGGGACAACTTCGACCTGTCTGAAGAAACACTATCAGGGGCTGGAACAACACATATAGCACATGGTATTGTCATTCAGGAGACATCTAGTAGTGCAAGTTCTGACATGAACAGGGAGCAGCCACCTCAGCAGTCAGGGAAGAGTAATAAAGACAGGTCAATTCGCTATGAGGATAAAGATCTGCCACCTTGTTTCATGAGTAGGACTGAGCCAATTTGAGAGTGGAACATGTATCTGTGAAAATACCAGTTTCATTTCATGAATTCAAGGAATCAGACTTTGCTTGGATTATTGCAAGATTGTACAAATCTAATGAACAAAGTGTTCCTGGTTGGGCTGGATGGTTGTCACTGACTGGAAAAGGTGATTATGTTGAAGCCTGTGCTCAGTCTACAGTTGATTACATGGTGCCAGTACATAGAGCAATTACTGATAATGCCACAGTTCAGCACATACTCCGACTATGCCAGCAGACCAAAAAGGATGCGCAGCAGGAGGTCACTATCGTAACTTTTGATCTAGCAGTAGTAATGAAAGCTTACTCTATCATGTGGCAAAACCCATTAGAATACAGTGGTGTTCTTGTAAGGATTGGGGCATTTCATACAATCTGCTCTAACCTTGGAGTCATCAGGAAGATGATGTCCACAACAGGCTTTGAGGACATCATTATTGAGGCTAGTGTATGTGCTAGTGGATCGATTGATCAAATGTTGAGGGGCAAACATTACAACCGTGCAATAAGAGTTTACAAATTGATGTATATTTTGTGTATAAGGACGAATGCGCTCTCCTTACAAGTGAGGATGGATTGACTGTTCAGACCACACAGGTGCAGGACCTATTTTCTTCACAGGATGAAGCAGATACCCGGATCATTCTGCATTGCATCCATGCTGCCAAATCATTTAGTGCAGAAAAGGTGATTGTAGTCCGTTCACCAGATACTGATGTCTTCCTATTGCTGTTGAAGTTTTCTCAAGATATCGATCCGTCTGTGTTATTTGATACTGGCGTTTCAAACAAGAGAAGACTAATTGATGTGAGAGCTGTTATTAGCAAACATGGTACAGATTACTGTAAACTCATGTACTCTTTTCATGCATTCACAGGATGCGATACAACAAGTGCCTTCGTTCGCCAAGGTAAACTTACACCAAAGAAGACACTTGATGCCCATCCTGAATACCATTTAGCATTAATCTCTCTAGCAACCACTGCTGAACTTCCTGAAGAAACATTCAGTGAACTTGAACAGTTTGTCTGCTATATGGATGGAAAGGCCAACTACAAAGACATAAACAAGCTGCTCTATGATATGCTTAGATAAAAATTCCAGCTCAGGAAAGGCCAAACTTTGTCCAGTTGTGATGGCATTGATCTGAGCTTGCTCTCACCATGCAGGTCATCACTGCACGTGCATATCCTCAGATGCAACAACCAAGCATATGTTTAGAATAAGTACAGTGTGCCATATCCAGATATACCAAGTCCAGTAGGCAAAGGCTGGAAACTTGATGACTCAGAACAGCTGAAGACTGACTGGGTCAAAGGTGATATACTGCCACATGAACTCATTGATATCATGCTAGACAGAGAAGCTGACAGCGATGACGATTTGGATACAGAGGATATTGATATTAACAACCTAGCCGACAACATTTATGATGAAGAATCATGAACGCAATGTGTAAATTGTCAAGCTAGTTCTTTTCTGTAGTTGTCTGTTGCCAGTGACAAAGAGAGACTAACTAGGCCATCATACTCCACATATAATGATATTTATATGAACACAACTTCGCAGATTTCAAACACTGATGTAGACTTCCAAGCTCTTCACCATTTACTTGTTGGTATTAGTTGTCAGTTTAAGTTATAAATGACATTTATTTTGGTTACATTTTTCTTATCCTACTGTTAATCAATGATTTTCTTGGTTCACTCAGTGAATGACACCTGTCAGATATGAAAGTCAGACATACTGCAATAGGTAGTGTCCTACATTTAGAGTTTTAGTCATATTTACTGTTTGTGCATGCATATTCATGATATAAGTATGTGGTGGCCACTCTACCGTGAATAATGTCCAAGCAGTATACTTCTCTTCAAAGCATCTCCTTCTTTAAATGTTAGTAAAATACTCTTTTTTTATAATAAATCATAAAGATAAATTGTTTTGTTGCCATTTGGTACCAGAAAGTAGAGATGATAGGGAAGATGAGGGTGGAACAAAGTTCCGTCAATTGAAATTTGGACTATTTTTAAGGAGTGGGGGATAGGTAACAGATATTTTGATAATGGATTTCAGTAACAGATTAACTTTACATCATCAAGCTTAGTTGTATGTGCTCCAAGCATTTGATTAGCACCAGAATAATGCAGATATATCACGATTTACAGAAGTTATTAAGAAGCGTTCCCTACAAAGTAGGTATCAAGAAAAATATGTGGCCATTATACAATCAATTGATTATTGTCACTTAATTCATATATTTTGGGAAATTAGAGAACGAAACTGATATGCAATATTCTAAATAAGATTATGTACAAAATCAAATACAGAAATGTAACCAAATGCCTCAACAATATCATCAGTATCAGTAGCAATTAGTTACAGGTGCCCATTTTCGAACAAAAATTAAGGGTAAGGGGTACAATAATGGCCCTGGAATACGTATTAATAATTAATTATGGACATATTTATATACCATCGTGTAGCTCTTGGTCTTAGCATTAGGTTGATACCATAAACGTTCACTTAGTTTGGATATTAAGGAAGTTAGAGCCAATAAAGCGACACAAAGTCAGTGCGGCTGAAAATGTGAAAATTTGGCGTGCGGTTTGTACAAAAAGTGATAATTTTGCCTTTTTGCCACAGTTATGTGTTTGGAAACACCCGGATATGCATAAAGGACACCCTAAGGGAGAAAACTAGGGGGGTCGTGAAAATTCCCTAGGGGGGGGAGGGTTTCACTTCCTGGCCCATGGACTAATAGGGTAGCTTCCTAGGGTATATTACAACTACGGCGATATTCCCAGAGAATTTACCTTAAGGTACCAGAATTCTAACTCCTGGAGCGAGTATCCCTCGTGAAAGGGATATCGCGACATATCAGAGGACGTATTCTAGACACGTCACATGGCAATCTACGACCTGAACAGAGATTCGTCTCGTAGGAGGGAGATTGACGAGATACGAATTCGGGAAAGAAAAAGGGGAGCCGCTCCCAAGGCTTCCCTATCCCCCGATTCGTATGCGTGCCTGGTGCCAATCCTGGCGCCATCTGTATTCCATTCCTTTTTGCGTAGCTTAACAACTCGGTGTTTTTTCCTGTTTTTCTCGCAAATCTTGGATTTATTCAGCTTTTCATGGCTTTTTCGTCTTCGTTGACCTCGGATAAGTTGAGTATAGTGTCTGTTATGTATAAATGTAGGCTCTTGGTAAATTTTGAGTGATTAATAGGATTAATCTTTGATACAAGAGCCGTAGCCTACCAGAGGTGTCCTGGACACTGTCACTCGCTAGGTATAAATTAGTTAGTCAGAGTGACATTCCTGGTTGTTTTGCTTAATAAATTTTAGCTATTTAGCTTTACATAGGATTTCCTTTCGTGCTTAGTATTATTTGGCGAAGTATTCGCCATTCTGGCCTACGCTAGGCCATGTAGCCTAGTCGTTTGGTCCTAGTACTTAATGCATGATTTTGGTTTTTCCGAGTGTAATTAAAATTTTATTGAAGCTTTAGGCTATATTTTATACATTTTAGACTGTGTGGAATATTTCCAAGATTGTATACATGAGAGTTTCGGTGAATCAGGTAATCGATTCTCTTGGTGCCTAGTCTAATTGCTTATGGAGCCTTAGTATACTTTATTATACTCCCCGGTTGCTTTCTTTTCTTCGGAGAAGGTATGCAATCCCTTTCCCTCTGTTTAAGCCTTGGGCTTATCCCTAAGTGGTTTTTTCCGAATTTATTTTCGATAAAACTATACTAGGGTGTTACTGTACCTTCCTGTTCCAGCAGAGTCTGGTTCAAAGAGGGACAGAACAACAGAGTTTTTAGTCTGAGTCCGTGTTGTCTGGCTTGGGGCAGAGTCTCCCTCGCTGACCTAACACTTACAAAGGGAGCTTAGCTCCCTTAGGTCACTATCGAAGGTTTCTGTAGTTATGATTCCTTCTTGTGTGATCGACCAGACTAAGTCCTGTTGCTGTTCTCGGGGAGGATAAAATCTTCCCTTGGGAGTAGCAACGCCTTCCTTGCTTTGGTGCTCTGGAAGCTGGCAGGTATTATACTACTGTGCTGGCCCTTTCCCTTAGATCTCCCTTAGGCTAAGACAAAGTTCTTGGCTGCGGGTGATCTGTCACTAAAGCAAGGTTGGCAGGACCCTCTTGTCCCTTCCCCCTCTATCTCCGTAATGGCCTAGCCATTACTGTACTGTACCTTGCCGGCCGGCAGAGCTGGCCGGCAGGGGTATTACTGTACTGTTTGTCATTCTACTTCTGGACCTAGTATAGGTTGGGATGTGGAATTGACTAAGCCCATTGCCGGCCGGCAGAGATGCTGGACGGCAAGGGTCTTATGTTTTCGAGTGCTGCCCGGACCTCTCTTGGTCCCTCATCCATGCCTGCCGGCAGAGCCGGACGGCATTGATCAAGGAAGCCTGAATTAAGTTTCTCCCCTTCCTTATATGCACTTTTTCGGTTGCCGGGCTTGGGGGGTTGTGTACACTCTTATCCCGGCATCCATTCTATTTTCTTCTAGTGCTGTACCTGTCCCGGCTGCCGGCCTATGAGGCCGGCTGCCGGCCTATGAGGCCGGCAGCCGGGCAGGTGTAGTCTTCTGGTTCTTTTGCTGCCGGCTGGCATCGGTCTTGTACCTTTGCCGGCCGGCTTATGTCAGTCCTTGTCTGCCGGTCACCAAGAGTGTGGCTGGCAGCTGGGTACTACCTTGTGTAGTTGCTGGCCGGCAATCATTGCCGGCCAACACTGGCTGTTGCTGGCCGGCAGCTGCTGCCGCCAGCACAGGCATTTGAACCAGAGGGCTGCCGCCCTATAGCTGTTAAGTAGTATACTTTAAAGCTAATTGTGGTGTGTGCCGGCCGGCAAAGGCAGGCCGGCACACATCCTCCTATACTGTACTAGTATTCTTCTGTATAGCATATACAGTAGGAAGAAAACTATAGTAAAAGTTTAGGTACAGCACTGTATCTTCTAACACTATTGTGTTTTCTTGCACGGCCCTTTGCTGTTGCCTTCAGACAAGAAGCAGAGTTCTTCCCTGTCTATTATCCCGGATTTTAAAATCATTGCCTAGGTGTGAGCTCCACCTGTTTCCTCTGGAAACTTTGCACTGGTTACTCTAGTAGAGATAAACCATTTTGATTTTATTATCTGGAAGGCTGCAGCAATGGGTTGTGAGGGAAACACAAGTGTGTGTCTTTAATTTCTGAATTGTTATGCTATACTATGCATATCCAGTGATACATAGTTCACTTGATACTCATGGAAATTTCTTCTCTTTACAGAAGGACACTCCGAAGTGGGGAAGTGCTTTCTGCAATGTCAGCAGCAAGAACCTCTGCGGACATGAGTTTTGTAGGAGACACGCAGCATACGCTGTCTCCAAGGATGATCTCCGGTATTGGGACCCTCAGGTATGTACTGTGTGCACTAACCTGATTAATGAGACATTTAAATAGCTAGGAAGAAGCTTCGTACCTGGGTAAGGGGCTTCCAAAAGTACACTTCTGGCCCTTATCTTCCAAGTGAGAAGATGAGGGCGTATCTTTTCCCTAAGGCATCAGCTGATGCAGTGATTCCCCAGCCTCAAGAGGAGATCCCCTAAGTTCAGATCCAGGTGGATGCTGAAGTCGCGGTCGCGATGCAAGACATCCAGCTAAATGACAGGATATCTGATGTGGACGGGTGTCAGGAGGAAGACCTCCTTGCAGAAGCCCAGGATGAAGTTCAAGTCCCTCTACATCGGCCGGTCTCCCAGTAGAGCTGGGACAGGCCCTCTCTTCTATTGTTGGAATGATCCAACAAATGCAGAAGGAGAATCAGGAGAAGGCGGCTGCAATGGAACTGCGAATGCAGTGCCTTGCAGAATCACATGGGCCCCAGAAAAGCTCAATGTGAAAGACCTTCCTTTGTGCTCGGATGCTAACCCATGGAGGTATGCTGAGCACATGTCGATGACGACTGGAAAGATCGTCATCTCGGATATGCTGGGCTCAGTTCCCCTGGAGGGTGGAATTCTGGCCCAGCAAGGCACCATATCCGGACTGTTATGTCCGGCTGAGGAAGGAACCAGCTTCAAAGGAGGAGGCAGAGCCGAAGGAGGTCATAGTGATGACCATGCTAAGGCTCAAGCTCTACTTTCATCTTCGATGAAAGAGAGGGGCTTCTCTAACTCAAAGGTAGCTGCATTGAATAGGAAGCTCCCTTCCTTTGTGTCCTCGCCTACTAGAGCCTTCCCCCTTTTACAGAAAGGGTTTCTGGCTGTACTAAAAGCAATCGAGGCCGGCAAGTCTTGCCCCTCCCTAGAGGAGTGTAAACCCTTGTCGCTGGCCCTGCCTATGGACCACAAAGATTGGAAGGACGTCCATCTTACGTTCTAAGTGGGAAAGTTGGAGGCTGATATTGCCGGACGTCAGTTCGGCAAGGACCTCCCTAAGCTGTCTGACTTTCTTTTGCGAAGTGAGTTCGATACAAAAGAAAGACTGACTGCCTCAATGTCTCTTCAGACTACTCTCGAGACGATGGCAAGTGACCCCAAGGTCCATGAAATGTTCATGGTAGTGGCCAAGCCTCATCTGGCCACAGTGACGAAGGACCTTTATGGCTTCGTCAAGGCAAGGAGAGCTTGTAGGGAGTTCGTGTTTACCTCGGCTACAGTGAGGCACGAGCTAAAGAAACTAATCTCCTCCAACATTTGGGGAAAAGACCTTTTTCCCTACCGACTTGGTCAAAGAAGTTTTTGATAAAGCCACCTTGGAGAATAGAAACCTTCTCCAGAAGTGGGACCTGGCTATCAAAAGAAAGTCTTCCCCGGATGAGAGTCCTCAACCAAAGAGGAAGACTATGAGGACTAGGCTACCGTCTCGGCCAGCCAAGCCTCTTAGACAGCAACAGCAACTGCAATTGCCATTGCCCCCAGTGCCCCAGATCGTGGCACAAACCCCGACCACCTTTCAGTGGGTACCCCAGGCCGTGTCGACACAGTCCACGGCTTTCACCCCAGCGTTCGAAGGGCAGTCTACTTCCTTCCGAGCAAAGCCTAGAGGAGCAGCCAGAGGCTCGTCTAGACGCCCCTCAAGGGGAAAGGGATTCAGGGGTGGTCGTGGTCAGGAAGGCAAGACCTCAGGACGGCAGTCCAAGTGAGGTGATACCGGTAGGAGGGAGACTTCTGAAATTTCGGGATCGGTGGACCTTCGATCCCTGGGCCCACAGCCTACTCAAGAATGGATTGGGCGGGAGCTGGTACAGCACTCCACCCCCGTACCTTCGGTTTTTCCAACACACCACCCCCGTTATGGAGGAGTACGTTCAAGAACGGTTGGAGAAAAAGGGTGAAGCCCATCAATTTCTAAGGGAGGCTGTTTTGTGTTCCCAAGAAAGACTCGGAAAAGCTCAGAGTCATTCTGGACTTGTCGCCACTTAACAAGTTCATAGTGAATTGCAAATTCAAAATGCTAACACTGCAACACATAAGGACCTTACTGCCCAAGAGGGCATATTCCGTCTCTATAGACTTGTCAGATGCCTACTGGCACATTCCAATTAGCCATCGACTCTCCCCCTACCTAGGGTTCAGGCTACAGCGAAGACTATACGCCTTCGGAGCCATGCCATTCGGGCTAAACATAGCCCCAAGGATTTTTACGAAGCTTGCGAGCGTAGCTCTCAAACAATTTCGCCTAAAGGGAATTCAGGTAGTAGCCTACCTGGACGACTGGTTGGTGTGGGCAGCATCCGAGACAGAATGCTTGCAAGCTTCCAGTCAGTGATCCAGTTCCTAGAGTACCTAGGCTTCAAGATCAACAGAAAAAGTCTCGACTTTCTCCATCTCAAAAGTTCCAGTGGCTAAGATCCACTGGGACCTTTTGTCATCTTGGAGAAAATGGGTGGCCTTTTGTCAAGGCGAAGATTCCGCAGGAGATCTTGACAGACTTCTGCTTATCTTTTTTCCCCACCTCCATGGTCAAGGGTTGGCAGCGAACACGATTTCAGCGTGTAAGTCTGCTTTGACAAGACCCATTCTATATGCCTTCCAGGTCGACCTAGGTAACGAGATCTTTAATAAAGTCCCGAAAGCCTGTGCTAGGCTCAGACCTTCAGCACCTCCAAAGCCCATTTCATGGTCTTTAGACAAGTTCTTCATTTCGCTTCTCTGTTGAGCAATGAAGAATGTGCGTTAAAGGATTTGACACAAAAAGTTATTTTCCTAATTTGCACTCGCGTCCGGGGCCAGGGTTAGTGAAATTGTAGCCTCTCGAGAGAGGCAGGTCGTGTTCAGTTCCTGGATGGGGAAGAACTGAACCTGTTTCCGGATCCTACGTTTCTCGCCAAGAATGAGTTACCCACCAACAGGTGGGGTCCCTGGAGAATCTGCCCTCTGAAAGAAGATGCATCTCTATGTCCAGTAGAATGCCTAAAGGTCTATCTTCATAGAACTTCAGACTTCAAGGGTGGTCAACTATTCAGGGGAGAAACATCAGGCTCAAATTTATCTCTGAATCAACTCAGAGCAAAAATCACATATTTTATTCGCAGAGCGGATCCTGACAATACACCCGCAGGTCACGATCCGAGGAAAGTTGCCTCATTCTTAAATTTCTTTAATTGCATGGATTTTGAACATCTCCGTTCATACACTGGCTGGAAGTCTTCCAGAGTGTTCTTTCGCCACTATGCGAAGCAAGTAGAGGAACTAAAAGAGATCTGTGGTAGCAGTGGGTCGCGGTGTTAACCCTACTGTTTAACTCTGCGAGGAACAGTGGTCTTAATTGGGACGATTAATTCCAGGGTGAGTGTGTAGTTACATACTGTACTACAAACTAAGTGAGGGCACTGTGTTGCCCATCCAGACTGTTCCATTTCCGAAGGTGAACCTAGCATAAGTGCAGACATGTGTGCCGAGCGTTTCTAACGCTAATGTCATTGATTTGTAATACAGGCTTTTATGACTTTGATACCTCGGTATCTTAAAAGTGGCATCTAATGTTTTTCTTTCAGACAAACAAGCCCTGTTTACTATCATACTTATGCTTAAAGTTTTGGGTTATCCTCTTCTTATATATATATATATATATATATATATATATAATTGTGGTTAACCTGTCTATTTATTGCCTGTCAATAATCTGGTTCTTGAGAACCTTGCGTCTCCTTCACCTGTGTCAATTTACTGGTATAATTGAGCATTCATTCTATGTACCTTATCTGGGATAATTCTAATAGAATTGTTCCTTTATGCAAGCTATGTTGCATTGGTTTTCCTCCTATGCGGATATAAAACCTTTGTCCAATACAAGTATTGTGCGGAAAACTGGTCGATATTTCATATTGATGCAGTGGTCCTTTACAAACTATGCTTTACTTAATATAGGGCGAGACCACTATATTAGCTTGCCTGGTATTCGTACATAGATATATGTACTCTTCGAGACTTTTCCAGAGTCTAGTAGGACTCTTCCCTGTAGGGGGCAGGAAGCTCTAACATAGTTTATAGTTAGTTGAAAAGATGTATAACGGTAACATCTTTGGTCTCTAGGTCTAGTCGACCGGGAAAAAATTACCTCCATGGAGTACGGCACGTTCTGAGAATCCACAGATACAGTAATGCTCTGGTACACTTCCATCAGGACGACATGGCTTGAGCCCAAAAAACGGATTTTGAGCGAAGCGAAAAATCTATTTTTGGGTGAGATAGCCATGTCGTCCTGATGGACCCGCCCTTGCCTTTCTAAGAAAGGGCTGTAGGACCCCTCCCTACATACAGTATCTGTAGCACCTCGTGTACGCTACAAGGAATACAGATGGCGCCAGGATTGGCACCAGGCACGCATACGAATCGGGGGATAGGGAAGCCTTGGGAGCGGCTCCCCTTTTTCTTTCCCGAATTCGTATCTCGTCAATCTCCCTCCTACGAGACGAATCTCTGTTCAGGTCGTAGATTGCCATGTGACGTGTCTAGAATACGTCCTCTGATATGTCGCGATATCCCTTTCACGAGGGATACTCGCTCCAGGAGTTAGAATTCTGGTACCTTAAGGTAAATTCTCTGGGAATATCGCCGTAGTTGTAATATACCCTAGGAAGCTACCCTATAGGAACTTCCATCAGGACGACATGGCTATCTCACCCAAAAATAGATTTTTCGCTTCGCTCAAAATCCGTTATATATATATATGTGTGTGTGTGTGTTTGTGTGTTTATAAATATATGAATACATACATATATATATATATATACATATATATATATATATATATATATATATATATATATATATATATATATATACATATATACATATATATATATGTATATAAAGATATATATATATATATATATATATATATATATATATATATATATATATATATATATATGTGTGTGTGTGTGTGTGTGTATTTATAATTATATACATATGTATACATATATTTATATGTGTATGTATATACATATATAAAATTGTACATAAGTACACACACACACATATATATATAAATATATATATATATATATATATATATATATATATATATATATATATATATTTATATATATATATATATATATATATATATATATATATATATATATATATATATATATATATATATATATATATACTTTATATATATATATACATATATATATATATATATATATATATATATATATATATATATATATATATATATAAATAATATATATATATATATATATATATATATATATATATATATATATATATATAATCTCCAAATAGATGTATGTGTAGGTGTGTTGTATGTCAAGATAAATGAATTATTTAATCATGAAAAATCCACAAATGCCTATAACTCAACATGTTATTGTAGGAATACTTTTTTGGTAGTGAAAGGAGTTAGTTGACTTGGGCGCTCGAGTAGAGAAGGCTCACACCTGAGTGGGTGGCTCTGTACGGAATACTTACGAACAACCCTTTTGTAATAAATGAAGAAAACCCATATTCCGACATTTCATTATTCGTGTACATGGGTCATATTGGTGTCAGGTGTAAAAATAAGTGTGTTTGTGTTTGCTGTTAGCGAAGTTGTTCTTTGAGCCCGGAAAATAAAAGTTCAAGATGCTCCCACGGGAGATTAGAACGAAGGAGCAGTGGGATATAGTGTTGCCGATAAAGAATACAGACAGGAAATTAGAATGCAAGAATTGGAAAAGATGCTAGATAACTTACAACAGTTAATGAACAGATTGTTGGTGGAACGAGAACAGGAGAGGCGAGCAACCACAGCATATTAGACGTACATGGACGAAGTCCAAACGCACACAAGTGAAAGTACGTATGCACTGTGGAGATACGCAAATCGTAGTTCGAAAGATGTCAGAACTCCAGGCAAGTGTAAGGCATTTTGATGATCGGCGGCATAACAAAGGGTTTCAATCCATTGAAGTGTTTTTGAGAGACTTTGAAGTAGCCACATATGGGGGGTCGGAAAGAAAAAAAGCTATTCAAGTAATTAGATTGCTAAACGATGCTCCTGCAATGGAGGTAATGTGTTGGCCACAACACAGTTTAAGAAGTTGTACTGAAATAAAATGACGTTTGATTGAGAAGTATGCCTTACCTGATGCGAGAAAGGGAGACATAAAACAAAATTACAAACCCAAAATACAGAAAGGTGAATCCGTTTTTAGTTTTGTAACTCGCATATTTTCGGTATTGCAATTCATTTGCTACCTGGTATGCCATTCTCCCAGAAGGTGATGAAAAAGCAATTGCCTGTAAACATATTTGCAGATTAGTAGACCCATATTTATGTGGTTATTTGTTCGATGACAATTGCTCGTTAGCAGACGTAGGGAGCGCAATACAAAATCTTTTAGACAGTTTGCCGGAAGAAAAAATGACTGGGAATAACTGACCCGATTCCGAGAAATTGGCAGCCATGATAGGCAGTCGACCTCTGAAGGTGGTAGAGGAGAGCGCAGAGTTAACAGAGTCTTCAGATGCTGGCAGTGTGGGGGAGAGGGGAACCGACGAGTGGAGTGCCCCACCCATGGATCCCCCTGCTGTTACACTTGTCAGACCTACGGACATCTATCTCGAGAGTGCTCAGCAAAAAACGCCAATGGCGGGCGGTCTGTGGCACACGTACACCTCCCCCTACCCAACATCCGAGGAAAAGGAAACAGAAGAAAGGGGAGACAAGCACTAGCCGAGGAAGCGGTGACGACAGACGTTGCAGAGCAGGCATTAGGGCCTCCATCGGTACCCCCGACCTCACCCCCGCAGCACTAGGGAGCAGCGGCATTGCAGCTGAGGTCCTTGGCCCGTGCCCAATATCTCGTAATAGCCGGCTAGGAATGTTAGCAGTTAGGATTGACCTGCCAGATAAATCCATTCGAGCTCTGATCAACACAGGAGCCAGTGTCACTGATTGAAAAAAGATTATCCTCAAACCCACCACAGTCAGCAACATCCATCGTCCTCGACACACCAGGATGAAATAAACTACGCATAAACCATACAACGATTGTCAACTTTAAGGTGGGGTCTGTGAAGTTTACACATGATTTTTTCTTCTTTACCCACCTTGGGAATTCCAGGAATCGAGGCTATTTTAGGAATTGATTTTATCTCTAATAATCAAATATTCATTTTTGGGGGAAAAGATACAATAACGGTAAAAGTTGGAAGGTATATTTTGCCAATAGAAAGTCATGAGAGAGTAAGTGCTTGTGCGAGCTAGGAGAGACATTTAAGTAATGTAACAGCTGTACCTGAGAGAAGAGAAGTGTTGTCTCCCCAAACACTTACGAGCATATCAGTGACCCCGCGTCGCCCTCTTCCGGAAGGATCCAAGGTCGTTGTTAAACCCCATGACAATTGGGCCCATATGATATTAGAGGGCTTGACAGAAATAGAGAACAGAGCTGATATAACGATAGTTAATTTTTCAAATTGGAAGTTATTCTGTGTGTGAATTAGAGTTATGTGAAATTGCTTATAGTGGGATGCTGGGAACCACAACTCCAGCTCGCACAGACGAACGCACTCTGAATTTGATTATACAAGCGCGAAAACTATGTCCGTCAGAATATCAACCTGTAGTTAGTGAAATTGTCAATAATTATTCTGATGTAATTGTAATTGGAGATGAGCCACCACGGAGGATTGATTGATTTCCCTTTAGCATTGAAACTGGGCAGGCGAAGCTGATCAGGTCAAGGCCTTATAAGGTACCCATTCATTTCTAGGGAGAGATAGAAAGGGAAATTAATGTATAAAGGGAACAAGGGATAATCGAACAGAGCAAATCCCCCTAGGCTTCTCCAATTGTAGCTGTTAGGTAAAAGGATGGCTCGGTAAGATTTTGTTGATTATAGGAAGTTGAATGCAGTTACTAGGGATAATGCATGCCCATTGCCCTCGATCGAAGAATTACTTATGAAGGTACGGGATAGTAAATATTTTACAACTGTTGATTTAAAATCTGGATACCATCAAATACCCATCCAGGAAGACAGTAAATGCAAAACGGCATCTATAGCTAACGATCAACTATTTAAGTTTAATTTTCTTCCATTCGGTGTTTAAAATGCACCAATTAATTTTCTACACTAATGGTGGCGGTTTTGTCTCCCTTAATTGGCCATAATGTTCTTGTTTATTTAGACGATATCATAATTACAGGAAAAACGGCCGAAGAACATAATAATAATATTTGTAAAGTTTTAGAAGCAATGCGACGTAATGGTATCAAAATAAATTTGTCAATGTGCACATTTTTCTGTAAACAGGTCTAATTTTTAGGTGACATAATAACCTCAGAAGGTATTGGCTATTAGAGATTCCCTAAGGCCACGAAACTCTACGGAAGTATCTGGGTTCCTAGGGCTTGCTGGGTATTACCGTAAATTCATAAGAGGTTTTGGAGAGATAGTGAGACCCTTAGATGTTTTAAAGAAACAAAGTGTAATAATTTGAGGAGTGGAAGAAGAAAGGGCCTTTAACCATTTAAAAGCTGCCTTAACTAGCAATGATTTACTAGCATATCCTAGATTTGATCTCCTGTTTTTAGTGACAACAGGTGCAAGTAGCGTAGCTATTGGTGGATTAGTTTCTCAACGAGATGATAAAGGCTGAGAGCGCCCCATTTGTTTTGCATCCCGGTCATTAAATGGGGCAGAAAAGAATTATAGTACATTCGATCGAGAGGCTTTGGCTATTCTTTGAGTTCTAGAGAGGCATCGGTTCTTTTTTATTACGTCAGTCCATTGAGTTGCAAAGTTATCACCGCCTCTTACGTGATTTGTATTATAAAAATGATTTGACCTCTCGACAAGCGAGATGGATTGAAAGATTGTTAGAGTTTAATATAAAGGGTTTTAGCCGCATAGAAGGTAAAGCTAACAAGGTAGCTGATGCTCTCTCTAGAGGAGTAATAATAGGAGTAACAACTAGGTCCCAAAAGAGGAACAAAGAACATAATCTAAATATTGAAGACCCACAGAAAAAAAAAAGAATATAGATAAGGGGATGTGAATTCTCCCGATGAGCAGTCAGAAGACAGGGTGAGAGAGAGAGAGAGAGGAGAGAGAGAAAGAGAGAGATATGAGCGGTGAAGGTAAATATATGTGGGTGGCCGAGGACATGACCAGGGGTGTCCAGAATGAATGCCCTGATAATGCAGGTTTGATTGACTCGGGAGGTTGGGATATGAAAGAAGTCTGAGATGGACAGAAAAAATGAATGGATGAAAAGAGTGCGAGCAGTGATTGAAGACGAATCGGAGAGTTATCCGTCATTTCTGAATTTGCCTTGTGGGAATTTTTTTTATAGGAAATGATATCTTATATTGTTCTTACAAAAAGAGGGGAGGGGAATTTTGTGCACAGGTAGTTCTTCATCCCTCTTTAATTAATCGAGCCATTCACATTGTACATGCAAGTCCGTATGCAGGACATTTAGGGATTGATAGATCGTTTAAGAGAGCACGTGAATCCTCCTTTTGGTTAGGAATGAAAAAATCTTTGGAGAAATATATAAAAGGATTTCATACTTGTAACTATTTCAGAGAACATAAAAACACTATACTGAAAGCGTGAAAGTGGTCTGTGATTCCTATTAAATTTTATGGAGTGCATATGGATGTGGTAGGACCATTTTCTACTGGTTTAACACCACATAAGTATATATGTGTATTTGTGGATGCATTTACTCGGTACACTCATACTTACGCAATATTGGATAAATCGGCAAATTCATTAGCCCAGGCGCTGTGCTCTTTCATTATTAGGTTTGGTTGCCCGAAAATTTTGATAAGTGATAATGGTCTTGAGTTTTTAAATAAGGTGGTGAAATTGGTAACGGACTTGATGAAAATTGAACACTTTTTAGTGACCGTATATGGGCCTTCAGCAAATGGCTTACTGGAATCACATAATAGGGAAGTTGTGCGAATTTTACGTTACTTAGTGGTTGATGACGCCCTTCATTGGCACACCATGCTTCCTACAGCTTAGTTAGCTTTGATCATTGCATATAATGCTTCGCTTAGAGACGAGCCTTTCTTTTTAGTGTATGAACAGGATCCTATGTTACCATATACGGTACTCATTAATTCGCAACAATTGCCAAATTATTCAACTGAGCAATACAGTGTATATTTATCAAATTTATTAAGGAGAGTAATGAACACCACTTAAAGGTTTTTGAAAAGAGCTAATGAAAAACACATGTCAAAGTAGGATGGTTGGTTCAAAACTGCACCGGTAAAAGTATTTGTGGACAATCGTGTGTATTTGAAACGATTACAACCTAGGAAACACAAACTAGAGCCAGCGTATTTGGGTCCGTACCGAGTAAAGATGGTTAAGTCTAACACAGTTGTGATACAAAGCATTATTAATGGCGCAGTGTCTGAACATCATCAAACACACATACACGTGGTGCCTGAAGAGGTAATTTTCAAAAGTGTTCCCCCTTACCCCTGCATACGTGACATTCCTCGAGTTGATGAGTAGAGATTTATTTTTCCTTTGCTCTTGTTGTTGTTTGAACAGACCTCATTTCTTCTTCTGACGTGTTTTAAATAAGCTTGATGATAACAATGTGTTCTTATGCTGATGCTTAATATATAAGTGAAATGTTGTGGAAATACTGCTGAGTGTGTAAATACGTATAACATTGTTGAATTAACC
>NC_090743.1:64807127-64844627 GCF_036898095.1 Palaemon carinicauda
AAATGGTGATGACATATGTATTAACTGCCCAAAGAAAGCACACTCACCCAAAGCCACCCAGAAGGTTCTTCGTATGATCCAGGGCAAATGCAAAGACCTGAGCCTAAAAATCAATACCAACAAGACCAAAGCAATGGTCATCAAATACTAGGAAGACCCTCGGAATTTCACCCATATGGGCGAACCTATACTATGGGTGAAACAATTCATGTATCTGGGAGTAATACTCAGAAACTTTGCCTCTCATCCATGAAACAAATAACCTCCCACAAACAAGGAGGATCGAATAGCCTTCTAAGACTGTTCTCAATCTAGGCAATCTGATCCCATATCAACTATGCAGCACCTATGCTCACCTCACTATTATTATTATTATTATTATTATTATTATTATTATTATTATTATTATTACATAGCTAAGATACAACCGTAGTTGGAAAAGCAAGATGCTATAAGCCCAAGGGCCCCAACATGGAAAAAATAGCCCAGTGAGGAAAAGAAATAAGGAAATAAAAAACTGATATACGAAGTAATGAAAATTAAAATAAAATATTTTAGAAACATTATCAACATTGAAACGGATATTTGATGTATAAACTATAAAAGGACTCATGTAAGCCTGTTTAACATAAAAACATGTGCTGCGAGTTTGAACTTTTGAACTTCTGATTCACCTACCCAATTACGAAAATCATTCCACAACTTGGTCACAGTTGGAATAAAACTTCTAGAGTACTGTGTAGTAGTGAGCCTAATGAATGAGAAGACCCAACTACCAGAAGATAAAATATGTACAGAATTATAGCAAATCTTCCAACAAATTAAGATAAGAATCAGCAGCTGAAGACCAGACAGGAGAACAATGCTCAAAACAAGGTAAAATGAAAGAATTAAAAAATTTCTTCAGAATAGATTGATCCCTAAAAAATCTTGAAAGACTTTCTCAATAAGCCAATTTTTTGTGCAATTGAAGAAGACACAGACCTAATGTTCCTCAAAAGTAAATTTGCTGTCGGGAATCACCCCTAAAATTTTAAAAGTCATACAAATTTAAAGAAACATTATTAATACTGAGATCAGGATGCTGGGGAGCCATGGTCCTTGACCTACTTACAAGCATACTTTAAGTTTTGTTAGGATTCAACTTCATACACCAAAATTTGCACCATGCACTAATTTTTAGCTAGATCTCTATTAAGGGATTCAGCAACCCAGATCTACAGTCAGGAGATGGAATTGATGCAAAGAGAGTAGCATTATCTTCATATGCAACAAGCTTGTTTTCTAGACCACACCACATGTCATGTGTATATAGTATGATAAGTAATGGGCCAAGAACTCTATCCCAGGGAACACCAGATATCACATTCATATCCTCACTATGGTGCTCATCAACAACAACTCTTTGAGATCTATTGCATAAAAAAATCAATAATAATGCTAAGAAACGACCCACCCACTCCCAACTGTTTCAGTTTGAAAACAAGGGCCTCATGATTAACACGATTAAAGGCAGCAGTAAAATCAAGGCCAATCATACTAACTTCCTGACCACAATCAAGGGATTTCTGTACAGCATTAGAGATTGTAAGAAGGGTATTGCCTGATCCAAGGCCTTTACGAAAACCAAATTGCAAGCTAGGGAACAAATGATTACCTTCAACAAACCTATTAAGACATTTTGACAAAAGCCGTTCAAATACTTTAAATAATATGGGAGTTATGGAAATTGGGCGGTAAACAGTTGGACTTGAGCTACCACAAACATTTACATAGTGAAGTAACATTACCAATTCTCCAACAAGTGCTAAAAGCTCTTCTTGCTAACTTGCACAAAGTAAGAGATAACTTTGGAGCTAAGATATCTGCAGTCTTTATAAAAAAACAAAGGAAAAGTACCATTTGAATCTACACCACCATAAGCATGAAGGTCCATCAAGAGAGCTTTAATTTCACGAGATCGAAAAGCTAAACTAGTTAGTTTAGCCTCAGAAAAACAGGAATGAGGAAGTTCGAGTTTCTCATTACTCTGCTTGCTGTCAAACACATCTGCCAAAACAGTTGCCTTTTCCTTTGAACAGTGAGTGACAGAGCCATCTGGTTTAAGTAAAGGGGGAACTGTTGCGTCTACACCAAAGGGTGCAGATTTAAGGGTAGTTCACCATTTCTGCTCCTAGGTTATACCTAAAAGGGTTTGTTTTATGGTTAAATTGTATTCTTTTTTCAGTTGAAGTATAAACTCTCTGAGCAAAAGCTCTAAGCTGAATATAGTTACTGAAGGTCAAATGTGATCTGTTACCCTTCTAAAGATGATAGGTCTCCGGCTTCTCCAAATAATTACGACTACAATCATCATTGAACCATGGTTTGTCCTTCACTCGGTATACGAGAAGGGATACACTTATCAATTAAGCGAAAACCGAAAAAGTCTTCCTAGAAGTGGCACAAAACAGCACTATGAGACTCATCAGTTGCTCTCCAATGTGGACCAGACTGCTTGTCAAGGGCCAAAACTAATCTAAATTCCCTTTTAGCAAAGATCAACATCAGAAATAGCAGCATCATATTCAAGTCAATCAAAGCAGACAAAGACTGGCCTCTGAACAACAGACTCAAAAAAGATATCTCCCTTCGGTAGAGGAAATTGATCCTCCAAAGACGCATGTAAAGACACTGCTGGATATACTTAGAAAAATGCAAATGCAAAATAAAGCCTTCAAGACAAAGGGACAACGAAAGCACGACGGCTACATCACTCCTGCCCTGTAGTCACCAGACCTCTTCCAGTACAACTTTACCATCCTTCCAGTAGTAAGCAAAGCTCTCTGTTGCATTGTCCAAAAACAAGCCTAGTAAGACAGGATTTCAACTCTAACATTCCTGTAACTGCGGCAACAATCACAAAACACATTATCGCTAATGTTGATACATTCTCAGCCTTTCTCCACAGCTATCTTCCTACCATATAGCGTAATTACTAACACAATGTGAAGACGTGTTTTGCGGGGAGCTCCGTTCACCACTCGCCCTTAGCTGTGTTGTTAGCGTGTGTTTCTCCTTTTTTAAAACCATTGGCAAATATATCAGTTGATCTTATGGAGAGACTAAAGTAAAGAAGAAATAATACATCATGCCGACGCCTGACCCCGTATACTGTATTAAATATAAAACCATGGACAGAGAGGTAAAGAAATGGATTGGATGTGATTGCAAGAGGTACTTTTATAAAAAATGTGTATTTCTAGTGACAAGCATCAGTGATAAAGTTTTAAACTTGAATTGGATATTTCCATACTGCTTTGAAGAAGCCAAAACAGCCAAGTTACATATATTAGAATTGGAGGAGCAATTGAGAGTGAGGGACCATGCTTTGAGTGCACAAGAGGCGAGAATTGATGAATCAGAAAAACAAGTTGCGGAGCTTAACACATACGCAGCAAATTCCACCTAGACCACTGACCTCACTGAGATGGTTGATAATCTATCAATGAATATTGGATCAATTAAGGAAATACTTTGAACACTGATAAGCCCAAAAACCAGAAAAAAACATACGCTGATAAAGTAAAGGAAAAGGATCTACTGGTAATTAAATCATCAAATCCAACAACTAAAATTACTGACAAAAAAAATGAGGACGAACATGCACTTGAAGACATTCCAATACTCAATACGAGGTCAACCTCAAATGGAAATGTTGTTGTAAACTTTACAAATGAGAGGATCAGAGAGGAAGCGGCAAACAATATTCAGACAATGGTTGTCGACACTGAGACGAGAAAAATTGGAAAACCA
This sequence comes from Palaemon carinicauda, assembly GCF_036898095.1. Taxonomy (NCBI): domain Eukaryota; kingdom Metazoa; phylum Arthropoda; class Malacostraca; order Decapoda; family Palaemonidae; genus Palaemon; species Palaemon carinicauda. The sequence goes on from NC_090743.1 coordinate 64,810,923, forward strand.
AAAGCAAAAATAATGATATGCAATGTTTATAATAATGAAGATGAAGTAGTAAAGGCCTTGATTCAAAGAAATCGTTACCTGGACCAAATCCAAAATATAGTAGAGAATATAAGTGTAGTACTGAAGAAAAATGCTGCGAGTGAGACTACCCACTATAAACTGAAATTAGATCTTGAAGTTCGGAGGACTATTCATGAAAATGGGGACAAAGTTATGTCACGATAGGGCACTTATAACATACATGATAGGTACCACGTGATCCCATGCTACCACTGTCAGAGGTATGGACATCTTGTAAAAGATTGCAAGTCTAAGAATGATGGTAAAGTCTGTGGGAAATGTTCAGGAAAACATTCTAACAAGGAGTGTAATTCACACATGCCATAGTGTATGAACTGCACAAAGTTAAACAAACCAAAGAACCACATAGTAAATTCAAGAGATTCCAAAGCTTATGAATTGGAAATGAAAGACTAGCAGAAAATACTGATCATGGATACTAAGGACGTCATAAACTTTGGTTATGGAATTATACAATCTGTGGGTAATAAAACTATTCAAATTCGAGAATTGATAAACAGAAAACATTTGGACATACTAGCTTTTATCTGAAACATGGTTAAATAACTTTGACAAGGCTAACATCACTGAAATGACACCCCCCCACACACACCTTGTTTCACAGTTCGAGAGAGGGTAGGTCTGTTTGGGGTGTCAGGCTTTTCATTCATAAAAGGTACTCAAATCTTAAAATGTTAAAAAGAACTAGTTATAACAAGCTTTGAATGTACAGAAATAAACTTTACGCTGAAAAATAGAAATATCCATTGTAACAGTTTACAAACCTCTGAGAACAAATGCTATTAGGTTTGTTGAAGAATTCAGTGAACTCATTGAGATAATTATCATGGAGAAAATTTAATTAGTTTTTATTGAGACCTCAATCTTTGGATGGATGACGCATCAAATCCTGATGCTTTAGTATTTAGAGAGTTATTGGAATCATATCTATTGGTGAATAATGTCGACTATGCAACTATTTTAACTAAACAAACAAGATAAAATTGACAATAGAAGTCCTGTAGAGAGTAAGGTTCCCCTACTGTATAGGACCAGAAAAACTATCATCAAACTAAGTAAGTAAGTAAGTAAGTAAGTAAGTAAGTAACCCAACTTTGTAATTCTACGCTTAACCTCATTTTAGCTCTTCTCTAACTTGCAATTCCCTTCTCTCTTTAAAGAAGTTCAGGACTCATTTTAAACTAAACATTAAATCTGACAACCACGTAGATATCTTGATGACTATAACACATAATTAAGATCATAGTCCAAGCAATTTTAATATTGTTGTCGCTATTAGAGTAGCAGAAATTCAAACTAAATCTAAATCTGTTGAATAGTTTTGGACATCCTCAGGAAATAATCCCCAGACTTAACTACAAGGCCTACACACCCTTTGCACTTAGATTCCAACTCTTCATGGCAGAAGGGACCCCCATTTATGTGTTTACTTGTTAGGGAATGTCCCATTAGTTAGTCAAATGATCTCGAACTACCAGATATTGCACCAGTCAAAATTGTAAATAGTCTACGTAGGGATAATACTGTTATAATTTATGTAAATAGATACGGTAGTTACAGTAAGCTTATAAGAGTGGCTGCTAGAGTTTTGAAGGCAGTTAGGTTGAGGTCATTTAAAGGTATCTTTTTAGTTCCTTATTCAGATGATTTGAAAGTAGCAGAGGATATATGGGTAAGGTGGGTTCAGAAGATTATAGCTGATGACTGGGAAAAGAGGTATGAGAGACTTGGAGCTGTGATGAATGAGGAAGGTTTGATATGTGTTGGTCAAAGGATTTCAGAATAGCAAAGGATAATTGAAACACGAGTGTATTCATATTGCTACCTGTGAGACATTCATTCACAAGATTGTATATCAAATACATCCATAAGACAGATCTTGCTGGTGTAGAGGTAAACTTAGCCATCTTGCAATCAAAGTTCTGGGTGCGTGGAGCCAAGAATCTTATAAAAATATGTGAAGGTTTAGTGTGTCATTTGTCGTAAATTGGCTAAGAAGACTGAAGAGCAATACATGGGTCAGTGTCCATCTGAGAGAATTCTACCCACCCCACCTTTTTTTTTTAAACAGTTATTAATTTGTTTGGACCATTTATTGTGAAAGACACGGTCAAGCAGCGCATTAGACAAAGGGTTTATGGAATAATCTTTATTTGTATGGTGAGTAGAGCTGTGTACTTAGATTTAGCTGAAGGTTATAATACAGAGAATTTTTTATTGATGTTACATAGGTTTGTTTCCATAAGAGGATTTCCAAAGCGTATGCATTCAGATGAAGGTACACAAAGATTTGGGAACCATGGGCAGGAACTGGAAATTGGCACAGATTTCAGAGTTTAGTAGTGTTTTTGGAATGAGTTGGACATTCAACAAGTCTGCAGATGTTCCATGGGAGAATGGATGCAGTGAATCTCTGATATAGTCTGTGAAGAGATGTATTGTGATGTCTGTCGATACTAATGTTCTTTCATGGAGTGAGCTTCAGACTTGTATGTTTGAGATTGCTAATTCATTGAAAAGCCATCTAATTGATCTCAAACCAGGGTTTGATCGCAGTTTGGGTATTTATCTTTGCCCTGATGACTTGCTCTTAGGTCATACAGGTGTCAAAGTCCCAAGTGGATTATGCTAATAAAGTGTTAATCCAAGGTAAAGTTTTGAGTTCGTGCAGACGACTGTGAATTCTCTTTGGAAGAGATAGCATCGAGATTATTTTTCTTCACTGATAGTTAGGCAGAAATGGCATACTCGGCATAGAAATTTAAGACCAGGTGATATTGCACTTATACAGGAAAACAGTATTGTATAGGGTGTGTGGAAAATTACCAAAGTTGTCGTAGCTGTACCTGGAAGTGATGGTCAGGTATGAGACGTAATCTTGAGGCATAAAGTGCATAAACCAGGTCGACAGTACAAAGGTTAAACTGATATGTTAATTAAACGGTCCGCTCATAGACTGATAGCTTTACTTCCTGTTGGGGAGCGGGGGTGAATGATGTTGAGTTATGTTAGGGGAAGTGTATGGTTTAATTATAATTATTTATAATTGCATATTTTGTTTGTAACATATATATAGAAAATTAATGTTAAACAAATTACGAATCATATTAGAAACATTATAAGTTATTGCACAAGGTGATGGTGTTTTGTTGGGCATTATAGGAGGTGGGGGCAGTTGCCAGCCGTCATTTCTCTGTGTGTTGACAGATGTTGGTTAGCCTCCCATTCAAGTGTGCAAATGTAGGCTATTTTTTTTTCTTTTTTTATTTAGAGAGGTGTACGTCTAGAGTGTATTGCCAGAGGTGCATGTCCAGCACTACACTGGTTAAGCATATGTGGGAGTTAGATATGGAAGGCCAAGGTGCTTAATTGTATGGATAGGGTAGATACAAAGTCACCAGCTGCCACATGAATACTCAAAAAAGTAATCATGTGGCACTGGGTAACTTTGTATCTACCCGATCCATACAGTACCTTCATTGAAACTTACCGTTCCCAAGTACCTTCGGGACGTCTTGAGGGTATCACATACCATCAGGACATCTTGCTGTCCTTACGTACCTTTTGGGGTGTTTTGCTGTTCTTACATTCCTTAGGAGCGTTCTGCTTTTCTTACGTACTTTTTGTGACGTCTTACATTTCTTACGTACTTTAGGACCTTCTGGCAGGTATTGCATACCCTCGGGGCTTCTTGCTGTTATTTTTAGGTACATTTGCGGCGTCCTGCTCTTCTTACATACTTTCTAGGCGTCTTGGTGTTGTTACGTACCTCATGGTTGTTCTGCTGTTCTTATGTACCTTGGTGGTGTATTACTGTTCGTATGTACCTTTGGGGCTTCTTGCTGTACTTACGTATCTTCTGGGCTTATTGCTATTCTTACGTTCCTTCAAAGTGTCTTACTGTTCTTATGTACCTTTGGGGTGTCTTACTATTCTTATGTTCTTTAGAGGCTTCTTGTTGTCACGTACCTTTGGGAAATCTTGCCATTCTTATGTACCTTCGGGGGTGTCTTGTTGTTATTACGTACCTTTGGGGAGTCTTGCTGTTGTTAGGTATCTTTGGGGAGTCTTGCTGTTCTTACGTACTTTTGAGGCATCTTGCTGTTCCTGCGTACCTTTAGAGCATCTTGCTTTACTTGCGTACCTTGCGGGCATCTTGTTATTGTTACATTCCTTTGAGGTCCCTTACTGATTTTACATACCTTTATGAAGCATATCTGTTGTTATGTACTTCCTTTGCGTCATAGTGCTCTAATCTACCTACTTGTGTCTCAATGTTCTTACATACCTTTAGCATCTTCCTCTTCTTATATACCTTCGGGCTGTAGAGCTGTTGTTACGTACCTTTGTGTGTCCTGCTCTTTTTACGTACCTTCGGGCGTCTTCCTTTTCTTATGTACCTTCTAGGCGTCTTATTTACCGTAGGGATGTCTTGATGTTCTTACATACCATGGTTGTGTCTTACTATCCTTATATACCTTGTGGGCATCTTTCTGTTCTTGCGTACTTCCAGGCCAACTTCCTTTTCTTATGTGCATTGTGACCGTTTTGTCTTTTGTTACGTACTTTCGGGGTGTCTTGCTGTTCTTAGGTACCTTTGGGTGTTTTGCTTTTGTTTCATACCTTTGTGGCATCATGCTGTTCTTACATACCTTCAGGACATCTGTCTGTTCTTACATACCTTCAGGGCGTTGTGTGGTTTTTACGTACCTTTGTGACATATTGCTATTCTTACATACTTTTGGGGAGTCTTGCTGTCGTCACTTACCTTCGGGGAGTTTTTTTTTTTTTTTTTTTACCTTTGGGGCATCCTCCTTTTGTTATTTACCTTTGGGGCTTCTTGCTGTTGTTACATATAATCAGGGTGTAAGACTTTTCCTATGTATCTTTATGGCGTCTTGCTTTTTTTATGTACCTATGTGGCGTATTACTGTTCTTACGCACCTTTAAGGTATATTGCTGTTCTTTCGTACCTTCTAGACTTCTTGGTTTTCATAAGTATATTCAGGGCATCTTGCTGTTCTTCTTGCTGTTCCTACGTACCTTAAGGTCGTCATGCTGTTCCCACGTACCTTAAGGTCATCATGCTGTTCCTACATATGTTCTGGGCATCTTACTGTTCTCACATACCTTTGTGGAGTTTTGCTGTTCTTACGTAACTTATTGGTGTCTTGCTGTTCTTACATACCTTAGCGGCTTTTCTCTGTTCTCAAGTACTTTCATGACATCTTGCTGTTCTTATGTACCTTCGGACGGCTTTCTGTTCTTACATACCTTGTGGGTATCTTTTTGTTCTTAGGTACTTTTGGGACATTTTGTCGTTCTTAAGTACCTTTGTGTCGTCTTGCTTCTTTTAGGTAGCTTCGGGTTATATTGCTCTTCTTAGGTACTTCATGGTGTTTTGCTATGCTTACGTATTTTTGGTGCCTCTTGCTATTCCTACGTACCTTAAGGTCGTCTTGCTGTTCTTACCTATGTTCAGTGTGTCTTGCTGTTCTTACCTATGTTCAGGGTGTCTTGCTGTTCTTACTTACCTTTGGGGCATTTTGCTGTTCTTACCTCCTAGCGTCTTGCTGTTCTTACTTACCTTTGTGGTGTCTTGCTATTTTTACGTACCTTGTGGGTCTTGCTGCTCTTACATATCTTTTGGGCATCTTGCTCTTCTTATGTACCTTGGGGGGTCTTGCTGTTCTTATGTATCTTTTTTTAGGTATCCTGCTCTTCTTATATACCTTGGAGGAATCTTGCTGTTCTTACACGTTTGGGTTATCTTTCTGTTCATAAGTACCCTCAGGACGTCTTGGTGTTCTTACATACCTTCATCGCATCTTGCTGTTTTTATCTTACGTTCGGGGCATCTTGCTAATCTAACGTACCTTTGGGGTGTTTTGCGCTTCTTAGATATCTATGGGGCGTTTTATTTTTCTCACGCATCTTTGGGGCATATTGGTTTTCTTATGTACCTTCGGCCGGTCTTACTGTTCTTACATACGTTCATTATGTACCTTAGGGCCTCTTGCCTTTCTTAACTACCTTTTGGGGAGTCTAACTGTTCTTGCATACATTTACGCTTCGTGCTGGTCTTACGTTCTTCCTGGGTGTCTTGCTGTTGTTACATAATTTTGGGGCATCTCGCTATTCATGTGTATCTTCGGTTTGTCTTGTTGTTGTTATGTACCATAGGACTGTCTTGATGTTCTCAAGTACCGTGGTGGCGTCTTACTGTATTTACATACATGGGGGCTGTCATGCTATTCTTACACACTTTCGGAACATTTTACCATTGCCACGTACCTTCAGGAAGTCTTGCTGTTACTACGTACCTTTTGGAGTGTCTTGCTGTTCTTACATATATTTTTTGTGTCTTGGTGTTCATTAATACCCTCTATGTGTCCTGCTCTCCTTATGTACCTTTGGGGAATCTTACTGTTCTTACGTACCTTTGTGGTGTCTTGCTGTTCTTACATACCTTTAGGGCTTATTGCTCTTCTTGTGTATCCTCAGGTAACAATGGTGTTCTTATCTATATTCCGGGCGTTTGGATGTTCTTAGGTTCATTTGAGGCTTCTTGCAGTTCTTACTTTCCTTCAGGCATCTTGCTTATCTTATGTACCTTGGGGCATCTTACTGTTCTTACATACCTTTGGGAAGTCTTGCTGTTCTTACGTACTTTAGGGGCGCCTTGCTGTTTTTACGTACATTTGGGGCTGCTTCTGTTCTCATGTAAGTTCGTGGTGCCATGATTTTATTATGTACCTTCTTGGCATCTTGCTGCTGTTCCATACTTTAGGGGTGTCCTGCAGTTCTTAGGTACTTTGGTGGCATCTTACTGTTCTTTGCTATCTTTAGTGTGTCTTGCAGTACTTACGTACCTTTGGGATGTCTTACTATCATAAGTATATTCAGAATGTCTTCCTGCTCCCAGGAACCTTCAAGATGTCTTGCCGGTGTCACATATCTTCAGAACATCTTGCTGTGTTTACTTATCTTCGGGGTGTTTTGCTGTTCTTACATTCCTTAGGATCGTCTTGGTTTTCTTATGTGCCTTTGAGACATCTTGCTGTTCTTACATACTCTCTGGGCATCTTGCTGTTTTTATATACCTTCGGGGATTCTTGCTGTTCTTACATAGGTTCAGAGTGTCTTGCTTTTCTAACATACCTTCAGGGTGTCTTGCTTTATTTACCTACCTTATGGGTGTCTTGCTATTCTTATGTATCTTCGAGGTGTCTTGCTTTTCTTACGTACCTTTGGGGTGTCTTGCTGTTCTTATGTACCTTCGGAGCATCTTGCTCATCATATGTACCTTTGGTACGTCTGGCCGTTCTTACGTACCATTGGGTGTGTGTGGCTATTCTTATGTACCTTTGAGGCGTCTTGTTTTTCTCACATACTTTCGGGACATCTTGCTGTTCTTACGAACCTTTGAGAAGTCTTGCTGTTCTTACTTGCCTTCGAAGTGTATTGCTGTTCTCTGGGTATCTTCAGGGAGTACAGCTGTTCTTACTTATTTTCCGGGCGTCTTGCTATTCAAATGTTCATTTAGGTCGTCTTTTTTTTCTTATATACCATTAAGGTGTCTTGTTGTTGTTACATTCCTTCGGGGTGTCTCACTGTTTTTTCGTACCTTTGGGGTGTATTGCTATTGTTGCATACCTTTTTTGTGTCATACTGTTCTAATGTACCTCCTGGGCGTCATAATCTTTTTACATATCCTGGAGGCGTCTTGCGGTTTTCACGTACTGTCATGGAGTAATGCTGTTGTTATATACCTTTGGGGTGTCTTGCTGTTCTTATGTACTTTATGGTGTTGTCTTTTTCTTGCGTACCTTTTGGGCATTTCAGTGTTATCATGTACTGTAAGGTGTCTTGCTGTTCTTACATACTTTGGTTGTGTCTTACTATTCTCATATACCTGAGGGGCGTCTTCCTGTTCTAACGTACTATCATGGTGTCTTCCTTTTTTTATGTACTTTGGGAGCTTTTTTCTGTTAGGTACTTTCGGGGTGTCTTACTATACTCATGTATCTTCGGACTGTCTTGCTTTTTTTCGTACCTTCGTGGCGTCTTGCTGGTTTTACTTACCTTCTGGGCATCTTGCTGTTTCTTTCGTACAGTTGGGGTGTCTTGTGGTTTTTACATACCTTCTGGGGTATTGCTGTTCTTATGTACCTTTGGGGCATATTGCTGTTCTCAATTACCTTCGGAGAATCTTACTTTTCTTACTTACCTTCGGGGTGGCTTGCTGTTCTTAAGTACCTTCTGGGTGTTTTCCTATTGTTACATATATTTGGGTGTCATGGTTTTCTTACATATCTTCTGGGCATATTGCGGTTCTTTCATACCTTTAGGGCGACTTGCTGTTTCTATGTACCTTTGTAGCGTATTACTGTTCTTCCATACTTTCGAGAGGCCTTGCTATTCTTAAGTACCTTCGGAGCATCTTTCTGTTCTTATGTATCTTTGGTGCATCTTGCTTTTCATTCGTACCTTCAGGGCATCTTGCTGTTGTTATGTACCTTTGTGGCATAGCATCTTGCTTTTCTCCCTTACTCTCGGTGCTTCTTTCTGTTCTTACATACTTCAAGGTTGTCTCCCTGTTATTACGTACATTCAGGGCATCTCAATGTTCTTATGTACCTTTGGGTTTTTTTGCTGTTCTTGTGTACCTCTAGGCATCTTGCTGTTCATATGTACCTTCCTGGCATCTTACTGTTCTTACGTACCTTCGAACGGCTTATTGTTCTTACGTAGCTTGTGGGCGTCTTTTTCTTCTTTGGTCTATCAGTGCATCATTTTGTTCTTATGTAGCTTTGGGGAGTCACGCTGTTCTTACGTACCATTGGGGTGTCTTGTTGTTCATAGGTACCTTCAAGTCGTCTTTCCATTCTTAGGTACCCTAGTACCATCTTCCTGTTCTTATGTACTTTCAATGCTTCTTGCTGTTCCTATGTACCTTAAGGTCGTCTTGTTGTTCTTACATATATTCTTGGTGTATTGCTGTTGTTACCTACCTTTGAGGTGTTTTGCTATTCTTACATACCTTCGGGGCGTCTTGCTGTTCTTTTGTATCTTGTATGCGTCTTGCTGTTCTTACATATCTTTTGGTCATCTTTCTGTTCTTACATATCATTGGGGCATTTTGCTGTTATTATGCATCTTTCGGGCATCTATCTGTTCATACGTTTCTCTAGGTCATCTTTGTGTTATTACGTACCTTCATCATGCCTTGGTGTTCTTCCATATGTTTGGGGCGTCTTGCTTGTGCTACGTACATTTGGAGCATCTTTCTATTCCTACATATCTTTGGGGCGTCTTATTATTCTTGCATACCATCTTGGTGTTCTTACGTACCTTTAGGGTGCCTTGCTGTTCTCATATATGTTATGGGCATTTTGCTGTTCTTACCTACCTTTGGGAACTTTGCATTTCTTAAGTACCTTCGTGGAGAGTCACTGTTCTTACGTACCTTTGTGCTTCTTTCTGGATTTACATCCTTGATGTTGATAAATACTTTTGTGGCATCTTACTGTTCTTACGTATCTTCGGGGTGTCTTGCTGTTGTTACGTACCTTAGCGGTATCTTGCTTTTCTTACTTATTTTGGTGGCATCTTACTATTCTTACATACCTGGGGGCATCATGCTGTTTCTGTGTACTTTCGGAGCGTCTTGCTATTGTCACGTACCTTCGAGAAGTCTTACCGTAATTTCGTACCTACGGGGTTGTCTTGCTGTTCTTACATATCTTTTTGGCATCTTGATATTCTTACATACCTTCATGGCATCTTGCTGTTCTTAAGTACCCTCTGTGTGTCTTGCTGTTCTTAAGTACCTTCTGTGTGTCTTGGTGTTCTTACGTACCTTTGGGACGTCTTGCTGCTATTACATACATGCAGGGTGTCTTGCTCTTCTTATGTAGCTTCAGGGCGTCCTGGTGTTCTTATATATCTTTGAGGTGTCTTGATGTTCTTACGTACCTTGGGGGCGTCTTACTATTCCTACATACCTTTGCGAAATCTTACTGTTTTTACGTACTTTAGGGATGTCTTGCTGTTCATACGTATATTTGGGGCATCTTGATTTTTTTAAGTATCTTCTGGGTGTGCTGCTGTTCTTATGTACCTTGGTGGTGTTCCACTGTTTTTCTTTTTTTTGGGGGGGTGGCACCTCTGGTGCGTCTTGCTGTACTTATGTACCTTCAGGGCGTCTTGCTGTACTTATGTACCTTCAGGGCATCTTGCTGTGCTTATGTACCCTCACAGCATCTTGCTGTTCTTACATACCTTGGTGGTGTTTTACTGTTTTTGTGTACCTTTGGACCGTTTTTCTGTTCTTTCGTACCTTCGTTGTTTTACCCTACAAACGTACTTTCATGACGTCTTGCTGGTGTCACGTTACTTCGCGACGTCTTTCTGTTATTAAGTACCTTCGCGGGTGTTTTGCTGTGCTTACCTTTTTTAGGGGTGCCTTTCTGTTCTTAAGTACCTTTGGGACATCTTGCTGTTCTTAAGTACTTTAGGGCCTTCTGGCTGTTTTAACATACATTTGGGGCGTCTTGATTTTCTTACATACCTCCGGGTTGTCTTGCTATTGTTACGTATCTTGGTGGCATCCTACTGTTCTTACGTAACATTGCGGCATCTTACTGTACTTACATACCCTATGGGCGACTTACTGTTCTTGTTTTCCTTCGAGATGTCTTGTTGTTCTTACATAAATTCTTGGCGTCCTGCTGTTCCTATATATCTTCAAGACATTTTGCTGTTCTTACGTACCTTTGTAGTGTTTTACCACTCACCTCATACCTCTGGAGCTTCTTGATGTTCTTATGTACGTTCGGGACGTCTTGCTTTACTTACGTACCTTCTGAGGGTGTTGCTATTGTTACGTATCTTAAGGGTGTCCTACTGTTCTTACGTAAGCTGGTGGGGTCTTACTGTTCTTAAGTACCTTTGAGACGTCTTCCTGTACTTCTCCTACCCTTTTTTTTGCTTCTTGCTTTCCTTACGTAACTTCAAGGCGTCTTGCTGTTCTTATATACCTTTGGGGTATCTTGTTCTTACGTACCTTTTGGGTCTCTTGCTGTTCTTATGTACATTTGGGGTGTCTTGCTGTTCTTACGTAGATTTGGGGTGTCTTTTTGTTCTTCGATATCATTGTGGAATCCTGCTGTTCTTACGTCTTGTTATTCTAACTCAACTTTAGGGCGTCTTGTTTTTCTTATATACCTTAGGAAGTCTTCTTTCTGTTACTTCCTTCAAGTTGTCTCGCTGATTTTATGTACCTTTGGTGTGTATCTCTGTTGTTGCATACCTTTGCGTCATATGATTATAATGTACCGTCGGGCCTTCTTAATGTTTTCACATTCCTCGGAGCCGTCTTGTTTTAATGTACATTCGGGGGCTGTTGCTGGTGTTGAGTACATTTGGAGTGTTTTGCTGTTCTTACGTACATTTAGGGGGTCTTACTGTTGTTACATACCTTTAGCGATGTCTTACTTTTCTTACGTAATGTTATGACCCACCTTTCACTCTAAAGTAGCAAACAGTATCATTTTAAGTACGGTCGAGCTAAATCAAGATTTTTGCAGTTTACTTGATAACATTTTGATCTTTCCCTCAAGAAATAATTTCAAGAGCTTTATAAACCCTACTTTGGCCTTACAATTAAAAACAGGGTAAAAATACAATTAACACTATTTGATAATTCTAATTAAAAGCAAATAAAAAAAAATAAAAGAGATTGAGAGACTTGAAATGAAGCAGGAGCAACTTCCTACTGGCACTAAAGGATGCTTCCAGCTGTTAACTGTTGTAATGAGATACCTGCCACAAAACTAGCATCAAACAAAATAATCACCTCTACTGCCTACACAGCTACCTTGCCAATCAAAAGCATACTTCGAGACACTAGTGGCGTCCATATAAAAAACACAATCAAGAAACTTGACGATGGCCAGCACTTGTACACTCAGTGTACTATCAAAGAAGTGGAAATTCTGTTGATGTCGGAAAACCCTGAATTCACAAAAGAATTTAGCGCGAGCTGCCTATGTCCGACAATCACAACACCAAGATCAGTAATCTGCTGGAAACAGTCATCCTTCGGCAAAGACAAACCTCCAGAGACAAAACCTCAAAAATAAGACACAACCATTAGAATAATAATAACAGATAAATATAAAGAAAATTACGAACTTGACTGTTTGAGTAACAATCATAATTACTGGTTCGTAACACCCTTCCCCAAAAGTTTATAAATCACAGATATATATAGTAAATCTATAGAATATATCATCCTAAGGCTAGGACAATATATGAATGAATTAAGTTAATATATATCTGTTACCTAGACGAGATAATATGTCTGGTTCTATATTATCCTTTCCTTTTATGTGCTTTATTACAATATGATGATCTTGCAATAGCATACTTTCTCTTGTCAACCTTAAATTCTTATTATCAAATTTGATAAGGAACTTTATTGGATTAAGATCTGAAAAAATAACAGATCATGAGCAAAGCGAAAAATCTATTTTTGGGTGAGAGTGCCATATCGTCCTGATGGAAGGGTTCCTTTAGGTAGTGTACCAACCGTGTTTCACACAATTGTACATAATTCCTTTTGTATACATTATGCTTGTATCTTCGCTCTTCCCTCGCACTAAAACGAACATGAAAATTCATGTCTGGTTTTTCCTCTGTAATATTGTCTGTCTTGTGAACTTGTTATGTCCTGTTGCCTTGAGGTTTTGTATATAAGGAGAATGTTCTACAATAATATAACTCAGTCGTTCCCAACCTGTCTTTGAGTTCACAGCCTTACTCGGCGCCGTCACATTGGTGACCCCGGAGTGACCAGTATCGCTCGCCTTCAACCTGCCGCAGACGGCTCTCCTCGTGAGGTGAACCTACTCCGTGCCTTTTAGATACGCCGTTTACCTGAACCTGTACGCGCTGCCATACCCGATGTCGATAGTTTACCCATAAAGGACTTGATGACCAAAGCCGACGCCCTTATGGACAGCCACTTCAAGACCTCCATCAACGCCTCCACCCCTGACGACGAGGATGCCTATTCAACGTCAACCGAAGCTGACATGGATGCCGTAGGACATACACGCCTACCCCGTGACGTGCCGAAGCGGCGACAAAGCCGCCCACCACCCACCAATCGCTCGCATCCCAACGAACGACTTCTACAGCCACTTACTACCTCCTATCCGCCGCAGTTTTGCTACTACCACTTCAGATTCGGGGCAACCGCGAAGAAATATGCCAAAGATTGTCAGTGGCCAAAAAACGTGTAAGTAGGCCATCGCTCGTGGCGGTGGCCTCCCATGTTTCTAATCTTTTCTTTTTACAGGATGCAGGAACGGGCGTGCGATTTTTGGTAGACACGGGTGCTTGTCGTTCTCTTTTGCCAAGGAAACTCTTCAAGGCACAACGTAGTCTGTATACATCTGCCGACGTCCGCTTGGTAGCTGCCAACGGATCTGCGATACCCACCTACGGTTACGAGAACCTCACATTATCGTTCGGAAACGGTAAATTCAATTGGAAGTTTCTCGTTGCTGACGTCACAATGCCAATCCTCGGTGCGGATTTCCTCTCTCATTTCCACCTTCTGGTCGATGTCGCCCACCGACGAATGGTCAACGCAGACTCGTACTTGTCGACACCTCTTCAACCCGCCCCCTCTAACCTCGCTCTCCACATCAGCGCACCCACGGATGCCTACGCCCACCTCCTCAGCGTCGTTTCGCACACATTCACGTCGACGTTGTAGGCACCCTACCCACATCACAAGGACATCGTTACTTGTTTACCGTCAACGACCGCTCCACTCGTTCCTGAAGCCATTCCCATGGAAACTGCAACGTCCGCCTCATGTACATCTGCCTTACTCTCTGGATGGATTTCAAGATTCGGTAACCCTGAGCATATTACTTCTGACAGGGGAACCACCTTCACCTCTCAATTGTGGACGTCACTAGCGAATCTCCTGGGCATCACCCTACATCAGACAATGGCCAACAACCCCGCTGCCAATGGAATGGTTGAACGTTTTCATCGCACCCTCAAAGCAGCTTTGATGTCCCGCTGCAAGGATTGCAACTGGTTTACTCAGCTTCCCTGGGTCCTCCTTGGACTAAGGACCACTCCTAAAGACGCCCTCGACGTCTCGGCAGCTGAAATGGTGTATGGCAATCCGTTGGTCGTCCCTGCCGAATTTTTTCCTTCTACAACCTCCTCCGACGATCTCCAGCGCATACGTCACGTCATGGGAAAATTTACTCCGTGCCGTCAGACTTACAAGCCCCCAGCAAAGCATCACATACCAATGGACTTGCACTCTGCAACGCACGTCTTCCTGCGCAACGACACCAGCAAGCCTCCACTAACGCCCCCTTACACGGGCCCTTTCCTTGTGATCCGACGCAGTCCGAAAGCATTCCTCCTAAACATTCGGGGCAAAGAAGACTGGGTCTCCATTGATCGTCTAAAACCTGCTCATCTTCTGCCAGATGACCCGCCTACAGTTCGCCTCTCTAGATCAGGGCGCCCTATTTAACATGTACAGTATGTAATTTTTAGGGGGGGAGCCATGTACCAACCGTGTTTCACACAATTGTACATAATTCCTTTTGTATATATTATGCTTGTATCTTCGCTCTTCCCTCGCACTAAAACGAACATGAAAATTCATGTCTGGTTTTTCCTCTGTAATATTGTCTGTCTTGTGAACTTGTTATGTCCTGTTGCCTTGAGGTTTTGTATATAAGGAGAATGTTCTACAATAATATAACTCAGTCGTTCCCAACCTGTCTTTGAGTTCACAGCCTTACTCGGCGCCGTCACAGTAGTCTTCTAAGGCATATTTGATACAGTGATACTCCAAGAGAAATAAACCGAAGGTCTCCAGGATTCTAACTCCTGGCGCGCGTATCCAATTAAGGATATCGCATAATATCGGGGGACGTATTTTTAGATACCACACATAGCAATCTTCAACCAGAATAGATTTAACTCTTTGATGTAAGGGGGAAGAGTGGCAAAAGAATGGGGTGCCGATATAGGTACCCGGTGGACCTCCTTCCCTATTACTACTACGACGCCATTCCTTTTCTTGTCGTTAAGCAGAAATGGCCACAGATAGAGTCATTTTGGGAGGGGTCAGCAAAAAGGTGGGTCCATCAGGACAACATGGCACTCTCACCCTGAGATAGATTTTTCACTTTGCTCAAAATCCTTTTTTTGGGATCAGGTCATGTCGTCCTGGTGGAAGCATGCTAGAGAATTAACTTGAAATTACTATAGCTGTGGGTTTGTGTATGTGCCTTCTACCTTGAATGGATTTCCTTATCTGGTCTACTAGACCTGTACGTGAAATTCCAAGTTACTGTCATTCCCACTAAGCCTGGAGTTGGTTTAGTGCTTCCTTCCCCCTGCAAGGAAAGTGTCGACATCGACAATAAGTATTCAAGGTTTGAATTTCCATAGGAACAGAAGGTACAACTTTAGAGCTTACCTTTCTCTTACCATGGAAATCTGTATCCTGATTTCAAGTTCTATGTCCTTACAGGGATTAAATAAAACACTAGCATGTTTTATTTGTCTGTAACTGAGATAGCAGTAATAAGACGCAAATAGGTTTTAGTATTTTTATTTTGCAACTAAATTATCAAATGTAGTTACAATAGAGTATGAATCTGATCCAGCATTTAAACACACCAGGGTCCATATGTTCTCCTGTAGAAAAAATGTGTAATTTCATTATCAGAATAATGCCACCCAATAGAGATGTGAAACCAAATCTGTCTGACTTGTACAGATTTTTGGAAATGCATAAACACTGTGACGCAATCGTTCACTTTGCATTGGTGTTATTGGTCAGATATGCGCCTATATGGAACAGTGTGTTAATCATCGTTGTGATTTGCACTAGAAGGTAAATGTACCCGGTACACTGTAGAGTCCCATAACAGTCCACTGTTCATCGCAGCACTAGACGACAGGGTTAATAACACTATCCGTCACCACCACAAAATGTTTTATTACATATACTTGCTTCGCATAGTGTTTGTAGAAGACCCTGGATGATCTCCACCCAGTGTATGAGCGAAGTCTTTCAAATTCCATATGTTGAAAGAAGTTCAACGAAGAAGCAACTTTCCTCGGATCATGACTTGCAGGTGTACTGTCAGGATCTGCTCTACGAATAAATTAGGTAAACTTCGCCCTCAGTTGTCTTAGGGATAGGTTTGATCCTGAAGTTTCGCCTCTGAAGAGCATTCCTCCCTTGAAGTCTGAAATTCTTCGAAGATAGACCTTAAGACGCTCTACTGGGCACAGAGAGGCATCTTCCTTCAGTGGGCAGATTCTCCAAGGACCTCACCTCTTAGTGGGTAGCTCATTCTTGGCAAGAAAGGCAGGATCAGGAAAGAGGTTCATTTCTCCTGTGTCTACGAACTGAATATGGCCTTCATTTCCGGATAAAGCCACTATTTCACTAACTCTAGCCCCTGAGGCTATTGCAAACAGAAAAATTACTTTCTGTGTTAGATCCTTTAGAGTACAATCCTCATTGTTTAGGTTCGAAGCATAGTGCAAGATTTTGTCCAAAGACCACGTGATGGGCTTTGGAGGGGTTGCTGGCTTGAGTCTAACACATGCTTTTGGGATCTCATTAAAGATTTCACTAGAGAGGTCCACTTCAAAGGCATAAGAAGTGGTCTAGCCAGGGCTGACTTACACGAGGTAATTGTAGTATAAGCCAGGCCTTGTTTGTGTAGGTATATGAAGAATGCGAGACAGAAATCTATCGATATTTCTGTCGGTTTCCTTGTTTTCACAAAGAAAACCCATTTCTTCCATGACGATTCATATTGTCTCCTCGTCGAACTTGACTTATACTCTTCGATGAAGTCAACTATATCCTTCGAGATTCCAAAATCATGAGATGTAGGTTGTTGGTTCTCGAGGATGAAACGTAGACAGTCGACATCTGGACCAGTTAAGATAATACTGGATCTGGCAGAGGAAACAGCTTCAGTTTCAGCTCTAGAACCAGAGGGAACCAATTGCTTTTGGGCCACTTTGGGGCCACTACTGCTGCTGTCCCTCTGAAGGATCTTAGCTTGTCGAGGACTCTTAGCAGGAGATTGGTTGGTGGAAACAGGTAAATGCAATTCCACCTGCTCTAGTCGAGGGACATGACGTCCATCACCTCTGCTTGAGGGTCCATATAAGGGGCTATGTAACTATGTAGTTTTTTGTTGTCGCTCCTTACGAAGAGGTCAATGTGCAGTTCTGGGACTTTTTCTGAAATGAAGGAGAATGAGTCTGCATCTAGGGACCAGTCTGTCTTTATGGGCTTTCACCTGGATAGAGCGTCCACCATCACGTTGCGGAACCCTTGTAGGTGAACTGCTGATAGGTACCATCCCTTCTTCCTTGCCAGGTAGAAGGTGACTAATATCACATGGTTGATGTGAGGCGATCTCAAGCCTTGTCGATTTAGACATTTTACTATCACTTCGTTGTCCAGGCCCAATCTGATGTGGATTGCTCTGCGAGGGGATAGTTTCTTCGACGTCAAGAAAACTGCCAGAGCTTCCAAAATGTTGATATGAAAGGTTTTGAACTGGTGCAACCAATTCCTTTGCACTTTTCTCTCGTGAGAATGGCCTCCCCATCCTTCCGAGGAGGTGTCCGTGTCTATCACCACTGATGGTTTAGGTGGTTACCGGGGAACTGTCCGTGCTAGGCTCTTGGCTGTTGACCATGGCCTTAACTGCGTGCGCAACAGGGTCGGGGTCAACCTTAGTTGATCTCTTCGAGCGTTTGATGCGTATCTTCTCCTGACTCCTGGCGCATCTTTTAGACGTGCTTTTGGCACTGGGTCTGTCACGGGTGCGAACTGGAGAGACCCCAATACTCTTTCCTGTTGGCGTCTTGAAATCCTCTTGTGACTGATTAGTCTCTTGACAGATTCTGCTATCTCTCTCCTCTTCTTGGAGGGAATGGAGAGGTGGTGTGACTTAAAGTCCCATTGGATTCCTAGCCAATGGAACTTCTGAGCTGGAGATAGACAAGACTTCTTTCGATTGATCTTGAAGCCCAGGTGTTCCAGGAACTGGATCACCCTGTTGGCTGACTGCAGACAAGTAGTCTTGGATGCTGGCCATACCAGCCAATCGTCTAGATATGCTACCACTTGAACTCCTTCGGAGCATAGCTGCTGGACGATTATGTCTGCTAGCTTCGTGAATATCCTTGGGACTGTGTTCAGTACGATGGGCATTGCTCTGAGGACAAACTTCTTCTGTAGCTTGAATCTTAGGGTGACTCATTGGAAGATGCCAATAAGCATCTGCTAGACCTATTGAGACTTTGTACACCCCTTTTGGTAGAAGGGTCCTTATGTGTTGCAAAGTAAGCATCCGGAACTTGTTATTCTCAATGAACTTGTTGAGTGGGGACAAGTCTAGAATGACTCTGAGTGTGTCTGAGTCTTTCTTGAGAATACAAAACAGCCTTCCCTAGAATTTGATGGACTTCGCTTTCCTGTTTACCTTCTTGTTCAAGAGCTCTGAGGTATATTCTTCTAATAAGGGGATGGAGTGTTGGAAAAATTCTGGAAAACGGGGTGGAGTTCTGTTCCATTTCCACCCGAGTCCATTCGGGATTAGGCTGTGGGCCCAGGGATGGAAGGTCCAGCGATCCAGAAAGTGATAGAGTCTGCCTCATACCTGGAGTCCCTCTTTGTTGGGGGGTCCTGTGGATTTGCGTCTTCCCTGGCCCTGAGAAGAGTTACCTCTGCGAGAACTTCTCTTAGGGCCTTTTCCTTTCTGACTAGGGCGAAAGGAAGTCGACTGCCCCTCAAAGTTAAGGTTAAACACTGGCGACTGGGCTACCAGTTGTTGAGGGACCATCTGGAAGGTGGTCTGAGGCATCGTGGTCATAGTCAAGGCAGGAAGCTGTGCAAGTCTGCATGGTCTCCTTGCCTTTTTTATTCTTGGGCTGGCGACCTCCGTCCGAGGAAGACTTCCTCTTTGAGCTCATGCCCCACTTTTGGAGAAGGTTCCTGTTCTCCGTGGCTGTTCTGGCTATGATCTCTAAGACCAATTCCTGTGGGAAAAGGTCTTTACCCCAGATGCTCGAGGTAATTAGCTTCCTTGTTTCGTGTCTTATGGTCGCTAAGGCCAAAACGAATTCTCAGCAGGCTCTCCTCGCTCTGAGGAAAGCATATAAATCTTTCACAAGGGTACCCATGTGAGACTTAGCCATAAAGATGAACATTTCTGGGGTGTTCTGTAGACCTGCATTCATTTCAAGGCAGTTCTGATGAGAAAGGGAGGCCGCAAGTCTCTCCTTCATCTCCTGTTCCCTCCTCAGAAGATGGTCTGGCAACTTCGGAAGGTTCTCATTGAATTGCTGGCCTGCTATCTCTGGATCCAACTTAGAGACGGAGAAGGTTAGGTGGACATCCTTCCACTTCTCCTCAGTGCTAGAGAGAATGGTTTGCATTCCTCGGGAGTTGGGCAAAGTTTGCCCTCGTCGACTGCCTCGACGTCAAAGTCTAGTTCGTTCTTCAAAAAGGGAAAAGAGACGGAGGAAGGAGCAAGAAAGGTGGGATGTCTCTTGCTCAGTGCTGAGACTTTGGAGTTGGTATACCCGGCTTCTTTCAAGGTTATCAGGAGCATTGCTTGCGCCTTGTCATGCTTGAAGTCAATGACCCCTTTGGGTACCGTTTCCTCCCGGGCTGCATGTTCATCCCACAGTTTCACATAACAGTCTGGGTAAGCTGAAAAGTTAGGCCAGAACTCAAGGTCTTCAATCAGTTTGGCCCCCAACTTCTCCGAGACGAATAGTTTCCCATTCATCATGGGCATATGCTCCGCATACCTCCAGGGGTTGATTTCGGAGCAGTGAGGGAGATCCAACCCTTTAAGGGGCTTCCTAGTGAAGCCCTTGGTAGGTCCAGGGCGGTCCACCCTCTCCTGCAACAGTATCTGCTGCTGCCTGAGTGATTCTCTCATCGTCTATTGTTCCTTTTGGAACAATTCCATCATCCGTTGAATGGAAGTGAGAATCGCTTCGTTCTTGTCGGCATGTGCAACTGGCTGTGGAGTTGGGGTTGAAGAAGTTGACAGCAGGGGTTGGTATGCCGTCACGACGAACTGAGGGTCTTCGGTTGCCGTTGAAACGGATCCTTCTTCCTCCGCTTGTGGATGTTCCACGTCTTCTTCAGGGCCTCCTTGCAGTAGGTCCTGCTCAGTGTTAGCGGACACTTCTGACATCCTTTCTTGGTGGATGTCTATGCCTTCCAGTACCTTATGTATGTCCGCGTCGATCTTCAGTTGTATGAGGGGAGGCTGGACCTGTTCCTTGGGCACCAACGCGTTTGGTAGAGCCTTGGGGGAACAATAGGCACATTAGGGATTCGTTGGGTAAGTACGGTCCCGGAGAGTTCTTCTGGAACCTTCTTACCCATTTGCGAAGGATCTCCCTTGCTGTATCCCTAGTCTCTATTTTGACTGGGGGGGGGGGGTGCTTTTCTGAAGGTGTTTGGCCAGCAGGGTCGAGCAGGTGGGGCAACCCTTCGGGTCCCAATACTTGAGAACTCCCGACACGATGCAGCAGAACAAGGCTGCACACTTCTCCATTGGCTCCTCCTGTAAAGGAAAGAGGGCTCAATGAGTATTTATTTTTATATCAGTGATATGAAAGCATACAATTTTTCTCAACAATAGTAATTGCTATTGTTTATGGTAGCTTAGGATAGTAAGCTTGAAAGGAAGTAAAAAAGACACATATCTGTGTTTCCTGTCCCAGGCCATTGCTAAGACCTCCGTCAGTAATAATATTTAGTTTTCCTGATAGGGACAATACAAGGTTGAAGAAACTCTAGGGACTAGAGTTAGGGTTAGTAAGTGTCTATACTAACATTATCCCCCTTTAGTATATATTAACAATGATCGATGATTTTTTAGGGTCCCGGTGATCGAAAAAATCATCTGGGTGTTGAGGGAGTACTCATTCTCAGCATAATATCGTTATCCCAACAATTGACTGCGATAGGAAACACAGAGTATGTTAGAAAACATGTGTACTACTGCATAGCTCTATACTGTAGTTTAGCCCGCGGCATTAACAGTGTTAGGTTAGTACCTGGCAGTACTAACTGATAGAGGGAGAAGGAGAGTTTCCTATTATTATGGTTAAACAAAACAGTTGGAAGTGTAGGAGGACTATCAGGCCGCCTGCTGTCTCTTTGCCAGAAAGAAAGTTCCAATGGAAGGGGTAAGAATCTGTTAGATTCTGGCTTCCACTCATCAACAAAAGGTCTGTCGCCGGCTATGACGTCGGCTGTAAAATTTGTGGATGGCAGCCCAAGGGATGGCTGAGGACTTCCCAAAGTATGTTAGGTTTCCCATTGGCAGCCGTCAGGAGCTATCTCAATCTTACCCCCAATAATATTCACTTCCGGTGAAGGAAGGAAGTGAGGGGGAAGGTGGCAGAGATGGCTGAACTAACTGCTACCAGCAGGGTACCAGCCGGTAACGCAGTCACCCTAGCAAACCGGGATGACTGTCAGAATACCGGTGAAGGAGTTTTGTGACGGCTATGACGTCACTAGAGGACAGAAGGGGAAGGATAAAGGGTCTTATAGTTCATTGAAATCAGAGGTAGTGGTAGGTATGCCGCCTACCTTCAACAGTGAATTGAGGAAGCATGGCTTCCTGTGCTGACGACATCGTCGATGGCAGAGGGAGCATGGTTCCTTTGCTGACGACGTCGTCGGCAGCAAGACAAGGGCACCCTGAGTTAGTCACTATCTAAATCAAAGCCGGAGACAGTATTAACTCTGTTCAACTCGACGGCGATGAAGAAAGACAGTGGTTTCCGTTTGTAGCGGCGGCGGCAGCACTCAGGGAGGGAGCAAGGGCTTAGCCTTTTCACTCTGAGAGAAAAAGAATATTGTAACTTATCTACAGATTCTAGAGAATGTAAATTCTCATATGAATCGATAAGGAACGATTTGGTAAGGCTAAACGTGGGGAAATACTTTACTAACGTATATATGAGCCAGAGTAGCCTAGCTCTGGTAGGATCCCCGGCCAGGGTAGTTGGTACCGCCGGGGTTCCCTCCGGATACGATCATTAAAGTCACATAATAGGAAGAAGAATAAGATTCATGTATGGAAGATCACCACTTTTATAATTTGCCTAAATAGCTAACATTATAGCTTAATACCGGGAAATGTCACCCTATTGACTAAATAAAATGCAATAGTAACAGGCGACTGCAGTCGTAAAACGGCTGTCTCCGGTTCTGGGCAAGGCTCATCCAAACACACTTAAATTATTGAAATTTAACTGTGAAAAGGAGACTAAAATTATACACAGGAAAGAGTTAATACTCAACTTTCCAAAGGATAAAAATGCTGAAGATTGCATAATGAATATTCCAATAACTTGTAACAAAACACCAGGTCAACACGGGAGCACAACTCGCTTAGAGAGCTACATGAAAAGGAATGGCGTCGTAGTAGTAATAGGGAAGGAGATCCACCGGATACCTAGAACGGCACCCCCTTCTTTTGCCACTCTTCCCTCTTACATCAAAGAGTTAAATCTATTTGTGGTGAAGATTGCTAAGTGTCGTATCCAAAAATACGTCCCCTATTATGCGATATCCTTAACTGGATACTCAGGCCAGGAGTTAGAATCCTGGAGACCTTCGGTTTATTTCTCTGGGAGTACCACTGTAGCAAGTATCCCCTAGAAGGCTATCTAAAGGAGCCCTTCAATCAGGACGACATGGCCCGAGCCCAAAAAACTTCTATAGCAGCAGTGCCCCCAGTTAAATATACTTAAAAATGCTGAACGTTCTTTCTCTATAACTGAATAATTTATTTGAAAATTTTGCTACAGGATGGCAAAAATCTCCTTTCTTTTACATTAAAACTGCTCAAAAAACAATTTTTGAAGCATCGACAGCAAGACTAAAAGGTTCATTAAAATTGAAGAATATTAAGATAGGATCTACCGATAATGCGAACTTAACTCTTTCAAAAACGTTAGTGCAATTCTCATTCCATAGAAATTTTACTTTTTTCTTCAGTAAATTGCTTAATGGAGAAGTCACCTCCGAAAAATTAGCTACAAACCTTCGATAGAAACCTGTTAATCCCAGGAACTACATAACATCCTTTTTGTTACGTGGAATAGGGAAATTATCTATTGCACAAACCTTACCTCTTTTATGTGTCACAGTACCTTGATCTATATCTCATGTCCAAGGTAAGTAATTCTCCCGCAAGTGAACTCAGATTTCATTACATTAACAACCAGGCTTACATTCATTACAGCACGGGAAAAATCTTCAATTATTTCCATATGCTCTTCCCAAGTATCTGAAAATGTAATTACGTCATCAATATATACGACACAATTCTTAATATTGGCAATTACTCTGTTCATAAGGATTGGGAAAGTAGCTGCAGCGTTCTTTTAACCAAAAGGCATTACCTTACATTCATACAAGCCTTTACTTGTGACAAAAGACGAAACTTTTTGGGCTCTAGCCGATAAAGGTACTTATCAGTATCCTTTCATCATATAGAACTTGGTAATGTACCTGGTCGATACAGTCATTAATTGTAGGAATAGGGAAGTTGTCATTGACAGTTATAGAATTTACTTTAATATAGTCAAATCACATTCTGTTATGACCATCAGGTTTCTTAACAAGAACTACTGGTGAGCTCCAATCACTAAAATTAGGTTTTATCAAATTTTTCTCAATCAAGTATGAAACTTCCTTTTTGAACGAGTTAACTCTATATGGATATTGCTTTGTCGGTTTTGAATCCAACAAGTCAGTAACATGTTCAATTAATTGGTTTTTCCTAAAACATCTTTGAAAATTTCTAATATGATTTGATTAGTTGCGATATCTCGTTCTGCTGCAAATTACGGAGGCGTTCCATTTTTACAAGCAGTTTACTCAAGACATCAGAATTATTCTTGGAACTTTCACATTCTTCAGATTTATCAAAATTTCCTTCCTCCAAAGAATCTTGGATGTTTACAGAAATAGGTTTTGGATATCTATCATGATAAGATTTAAGCATATTAATGTGGCATTTCATTTTCCTACCTTGGAACTGTACTATGTAATTATACTCATCAGCTTTCTTGACAATGGGGTAAGGTCCCATAAACTTGGATTGTAACTTTTGTCCTTTAGGTTGTATGAACAACAACACATTTTGTCCCTCTATTATACTACGCTTCTTTAGGCTTTGTATTACATTTAACCTTCATTTTACCCTGATATTTATTATTTTCCTTTGCTAAATCACTCACTGCCTTATGTTTTCCATGCAAATTTGTCAACCAGTCTTCCATCAAATCAACACTTCTTCTCCATACTAAGCTCTTTCTTTAACAAATCTAGTGGTCCTCTGACCGAGTGACCGAATCATTATTTGGGACTAAGCGAAGGGCAAATAAAAAGTAAGGCAAATAATCTTCCCATAACCCTAGCTTTTCTTGGAAAAATTTCTAAATCATACTTTTCAATGTTTGATGAAATCTTTCTACCACCCTTTGTGATTCTGGGTGATAGGGAGTCTTCACAAAGTGTTTTATAACAAACAATCTCAAAGGTTTTTGCAATTCTTTGGAAACAAAATTTCAACCTTGATCCGACAGAAGAGTTTTGGGCATTCCAAACCGAGATAAAAACTGAATCAAATGCCTGACATCAATTTTAGTTGTGATACGTTTTAAAGGAATTCCTTCTGCATAACGAGTTATACGATCTATTATGCTTAAAATATATTCAGATCCTTGTTTTGACTTGGTCAATGGTCCAACCACATCGATTATGACATTTTCTAAGGGCTCTCCACGAGATGGAATAGGTTTTAAAGTGATTTTCAGCATAACTTCGTTTGGTTAGCCAACACATTGACAGGTATGACATGTCTTGCAAAATTTCGATATATCACCCTTCATCCCAGGCCAATAGAAATTCCTTCTTACCCTGTCCAAAGTTTTACTAATCCCCATATGTCCTCTAAAACTCATCATCATGACTAAGCTCCAAAATTTTAGGGCGATATATTTCAGGGAGAACCGCTTGAAAACTTTCAACCCTAGTTTGCAAGGAATCCAAATAAGAAAAATATTTTTTCACCAATACCTTATTTTAATAATAAACTTATCACCCAAGTTTGTTCCTGCTACTACACTATCTAAAATTCTTTTAATTTTTGGATTTTTTCTTTGTAAGGCTGCAAGTTCCTTTCTGCCCTAAGTAATCCTAGAATTTGGGTTAATTAAGAACAGTTTTGGCTCTACAGAATTCTTATCATTTACTTCACATAAAGTTTCAAATTCAAATAAAGAACCTATTCCTTTATCTCAGTTCTGCCCTTCTATCCTAGCCTTAGACCTCGTCACAACACCTACTGTCTCATTATCCTCTTCAACATAAATATCACTGCTAGGATTACTAGTCAAATTAGGGTACGGGTCAAACTTTACCTCTACAAGGTCACTCGCCAAAAGCAAATATATTCCTGAAATTGGAAGTCTCTGTGACAGCTAAGTTAACATGACCTTTATATAAAGATGATAATAAGTCAACATGAACCAAAGGACATGATATAGGTTTGCTTTCTAAACCGCAAACAACAGCCTTCTCACCTGCAACTACCTCCTAACCATTTAGTAATGGAGAACGCAACAACAGAGACTGGGTTGCACCTGTATCCCGTAAGATGACAATTTGATCAGTTTCGCCCTTATGTCCAATAGTTCCCTTAGATAAGAACAATTTATAGGCCTCTCGATTCTCCCTTTTAAGCTTGTGTAGTTTTTGAAAAGCGCTTTCATTTTCTGTAGGCTTACTTGCTGTCACTAATCCTACTAGTTTTACTTTGCTAAAACAATTCTTTCTTAGATGTCCCGTTTTCCCACATGCATAACAAACTAATTGACAAGATTTATTTTTGGAAGGAAATATACTTCCAGCTCCTCTTTTTGGCTCATCATAATTACATTTACTTTGCACATAAAATTTGGAAAAATTCCTGTGTTAAATCATATTCATCAGGGAACCTAGCCGTGTCTTCTAAAGTTTTGACCCTCTTTTCCTCAACATAAGTCCTAAGGTCTTTAGTTATTACATTCTTAAAACTTTCTACTAAAATTAGCTGTTTTAAAAGAGTAAAACTCTCTAACATTAACAGATCGCAACCAGTCGTTAAATAACCTCTCAGTATCTACAGAAAAATCTAGAAAAGTTTGTCCAAGCCTTTTCCTGTAATTCCTAAAATTTATTCTGTAGGTCTCTGGGACTAATTCATAAGCTTCAAGGATCAGATCTTTAATCTTATGAAAATCTTCACTATCTGCTAAAGGTTGCATTGCCCAAACTATTGCAGCTTTCTCTTCCAGTACTGACTGAACTAAAAACATCCAATCATTTTTAGGCCAATTCAAACTATGAGCTACTTTATCGAAAGTAATGACAAAATTAGTAACATCACTCTCGTCAAATTTGGGAACTAGCTTTATATACTTAGCCAGGTCAAAAGTATCTTAATTTTTTTCCTTATTACCAAACTTCAACTTAGAGATTTCAAGCTCATGTTTTTGCACCATTTAATTTTCCTTAAATTCTAGAACATGTATCCTTTCACGGTCAGCACATTCGATTTCCATAAATTTTTATTTTAATTTCCATACTTCAATATTTGATTTATTGGATTCACCTTCATCGCTCATCTCAGCCTTCGGATCTAAACGCTTAGATATCTTTATCCTAATAATCGCTTTCTTATGTTGGGGAGTAAAACTCATGCCTAAATAGTCCGCCATGCAAAGAAGGTCTGATTTATGCAAAAATATTACTAGTTTCTCGCCAATTCGAGGACTCAACAAACTGTTTAGATTGTTCCCTAGTTTCAAGCAAATTTGCCATTTTTACGCCACACTTAATTTTACACAAATGCTCAAGAACTAGAAATAAAACCATCATTAATTGAAGAAAACCATAACTTCCCTGTTTATCATAGATCAACCAAAGTAATTACATACGGATAGCAGGAGAAAAATTATCCCGCTGAGGATGCCAGAATACTGTTGTGCCACTTTGCCCTCTAAAGTGGCACACAGTATCATTTTAAGTACACTCGAGCTAAATCGAGATTTTTGCAGTATACTCAATAACATTTGTATCTTCCTCTCAAGAAATAATTTTAAAAGGGCTGAATAAAACATACTTTAGTCTTGCAATGATCATCAGGGTAAAAATACACTTAACACTTCTTGATGATTTTAGTTAAAAGCAAATAAAAAATAAACGAAAAAAAAATTGAGAAACTTGAAATGAAGCAGAAGTAACCTCCTACTGGCAGCAGAGGATGCTTCCAGCTGTTAGTTGTTGTAATGGGATACCTGCCGCAAAACTAGCATCAAACAAAATAATCCCCTCCACTGCCTACAAAGCTACTTTGCCAATCAAAGGCAAACTTATAGACACTGGTGGCATCCGTGTAAAAAACACAATTAAGAAACGCGACGGTGGCCAGCTCTGGTACACTCAGCCCACTATTACAGAAGTGGAAATTCCACTAGAGTCACAATTCCCGAATTCACAAAGGAATTCCAGCGCCAGCTGCCTTCGTCAGACCGTCACCACGCCAAGACTAGTAACCTGCTGGAAACAGTCCTCCTTCGGCCTAAGTAATCCTCCAGAGCCAAAACCTCAAAAATAAGAAACAACAATTAGAATGATAATGACAGAAAAATAAAAAAATAAAAATTACAAACTTTTTTATTTGAGTAATTATCATAATTACAGGTTTACAACATATACCTTTGCGGCGTCTTGATGTACTTACGCACCTTATGGGTGTCTTGATTTTTTACGTACCATCGAGGGGCCTTGCTGTTCTTACATACCTTCAGGACGTCTTACTTCTCATACCTACCTTTGGGGCGTCTTGCTATTGTTACGAACCTTTGGGGCATTTGATTTTACATACCTTCGCTGCGTCTTACTGTTGCCGCTCATCTTAGACATATCTTGCTGTTGTCATATACCTTCGGGACGTCTTGACGTTCTTACGTACATTTGAGGTGTCTTGCTTTTCTTACTTACCTTTAGGGGGTCATGCTCTTCTTACGAACCTTAGGGACGTTTTGCTTTTCTTATGTATATTGGGGCGTCTTATTGTTGTTACATTACTTCATGGTGTTTATCTAATTTTAAGTACCTTTTTGTGTATTGCTGTTGTTACGTACCCTCTTTGCGTCATACTGTTCTTATGTACCTTCATAGCATCTTAATGTTTTTACATACCTTAGACCCGTGTTGCTTATATCATGTACCTTTGGGTGTCTTGCTTTTCTTACATACCTTCGGGGGTCCTGCTTTTCTTACATACACTCTGAGTGTCTTGGTGTTATTCCATACTGTAGGGCTGTCTTGCTCTTTTTATGCACGTTGTTTGCGTCTTACTCTTCTTTTATAACTTGGGCGCGTCTTGCTGTTCTTATATACTTTTAAAGCGTCTTCCTTCTCTTACTTACTTTAGGACTGTTTTGTCTGTAGTTACGTACTTTCAGGGTGTCTTGCTGTTCCTACCTACCTTCGGCGTGTTTTGCTTTTGATTCGTACTTTCGTTGTGTCTAACTGTTTTTACATACCTTTGTGGCATCTTGCAATTGTTACATAACTTTGTGGCTTCTTGCAGTTTTTATGCTGTTCTTATGCACGTTTAGGGTGCCTTGATGTTCTCCCTTACCTATGAGAGTCATGCATTTCTTACTTACCTTTGGGGTATCTTGCTGTTTTCGCTTACCTTCAGTGAGTCTTGATGTTCTTATGTACCTTCAGGTGTTTAGATTAGAAAACATATATACAGGTGTGCCATGCTTTTCTTAAGTAAATTTTGGGCGTCTGGCTGTTCTTACTTACTATCGGGGTATCATGGTGTTTGTAAGTACCTTCAGGGCGTCTTGCTGTTGTTACTTACCTTAGTGTGTCTTGCTATTCTTGCATACTTTCGGGGCATCTTGGTTTTCTTGTGTACGTTCTAGCTATCTTGATATTCTTAGGTACCTTCGGGGTTTCTTGCTATTCATGTATACCATTTGGTTGTCTTGGTGTTCTTATATACTTTCAGGCTGTCTTCCTGTTATTATGAACTGCAGGGTGCCTTACTCTAATTACGTACTTTCAGGGCGACTTGCTTTTATACATACATTAGGGGTGTCTTGCTGTTTTTACGTACCTTGGAGAAGTCTTACTGTTCTTACTTGCCTCAGGGTGTCTTGCTTTTCTAATGTAACTGTTGGGTTTATTGCTGTTCTTACATTCCTTTAGGGTGTATTGCTGTTCTTACATACCTTGAGAGCACCCTATTGTTCTTACATACCCTTCGGGCATCTTATATAACTTCAGTGTGTCTTGCTTTTCTTACGTCCCATTGGTGTGTACTGCAGTTACGTACTTAGGGGGTGTGTTCTATTCTTACGTACCTTCGGGGTGTCTTTTTGTTCTTCCATACCTTGGGGTCGCCGTACTGTTCTTATGTACCTTTGGGATGTCTTGTATTTTCTTACCTACATTCGGGGTGTGATGCTTTTCTTACATACCTTCGTGTTCAGAGAAATTTAATTGTAAGGTTATTTGAAATTTTGCATAATTTTCAAATTGAAAAAAATTAAATAACATAAATATCATTAGAATGAAAAAAAAATAAAGAAAAAGAAAAAGAAAATTCATCTTACCAATATCTCCACACTCTCAATAGCAGTATTCATAGCAATTATTTTTTACTTGTCTGCTGTATTTTTCGAGAAAAATAAAAAAAAAGAGAATTTTTTTTTTCTATTTTCATTAGTAAAAGAAGTATTTTTTTTTCTGATTCCAGTAAAATTTATACAGAATCAACAGAGTAATAATATAAATAACATATCTTGAAATCATGAAATTCTAATATTTAACGATTTTAGCTCTGATGGTGGACGATCCCCTCGGCACCAGCCGCCCGTTGAGATACTACCGCTAGGGAGTTATGGGGGCCTTTGACTGGCCAGACAGCACTATATACGACCCTTTTCTCTGGTTACGGTTCTTTCCCTTTGTCTACACAGACACCGAATAGTCTGGCCTATTCTTTACAGAATCTCCTCTGTCCTCATACACCTGACAACACTGAGATTGTCAAACAATTCTTCTTCACCCAAGGGGATAACTACTGTGCTGTAATTGTTCAGTGGCTACTTTCCTCTTGGTAAGGGTAGAAGAGACTCGTCAGCTATGGTAAGCAGACCATCTAGAAGGACACTCCAAAATCGAACCATTGTTCTCTAGTCTTGGGTAGTGCCATAGCCTCTGTACCATGGTCTTCCACTGTCTTGGGTTAGAGTTCTCTTGCTTGAGGGTACACTCGGACACACTTTTATCTAGTTTCTCTTCCTCTTGTTTTGTTAAAGTTTTTATAGTTTTTATAGGAAATATTTATTTTAATATAGTTACTATACTTAAAATATTCTATTTTTCTTTATTTCCTTTCCTCACTGGGCTATTTTTTCTGTTGGGGCCCCTGGGCTCATAGCATCGTGCTTTTCCAACTCTGATTGTAGCTTAGCATTTAATAATAATAATAATAATAATAATAATAATAATAATAATAATAATAAGAGATGTATAGCCATCTCGTAAGGTGAGTTCCGCTCACGTAGGATTAATTAATGTATGTAAATTACATAAGTCTGTCATCATTCTTTTAATTGTATTTTCATTCAGTTCCAGGTATGTAAATTTCTGTAAATTTAAAGAATTAACTTTTTTATTTCATGTAGTTTTGTTATGAAGTCTTATGTAACCTTGTAGGCATACTGTATGACACACACACTGGGATTACATCATGTTTCCTTGTGGTTGGGAGGGACATGGAAATTGTAGACTAAAGCTTTTTCTTTTTTGTAATGTTATGATATATGGCGGGTGGAGTCAGCTGAGTGTTGGTTTTGCCGCGCTACGTTGGTACCCTGCTTCAAAAGTGACAACTTGACAACCTGACGTTGTGAGAGTCACTTGGACCATGAGCAGCTCTGGTGTCAAAAAGCCCAGCCCCCGAACTTCCACATGACGAACTCGAAGGTTCTGGAAGAATTATACTGATATGTATATATAGAGGGGCCTAGTAAGGCATGTGAGACAGAGAGATTCAGTGAAACAAGTGTTTATATTATTTTGTGTAGTGATTTGTCATAAGTCTTAGGTCTAATTCTGATTTAAACTTCGAGTGATTTATTTTTGGAGTAAATTTTTTTCGGTTGTTGTTATTTTCAAAGAATATATTAATTTTTGTATAAGTGTGTATTATTTCGATCACCAATAATAGATTCAGTACTTTGCTCGCTATCCCTGACTAAGAACCAAACTAAGAAGTTGGTTTGAGAATAGTTCACGTGAAGCAATCACCCAGTTTTGCTTTAACCCTGGATAGGTACGGTCCTCGGACACCCCTTTAAGGGTATACTCGGACGCGAACGACCCCGACGCCAAAAAAAATTCTTGAAAAATCAGTTTTTGCAGTAACCTCCTTTTTTCTTTTGCCAAAAAAAAATTCAATGAATGCTTAAAACAACTGTAAAGATAAATACTACTCATCTGCAGAAAAACTATTTATTATAAATATTTTAAAAAATTAAGTAGAAAAAAAAAAAGACCTGACATAAAAATTCATAAAAAAAAAGTTTATACATATACACACAAATCCTTTTAGGAATTGATTCTTGAATGTTTAGGACACATCTTGATGTATTTTGGATGAAGTCAGACCCATGGAGGTGAAGATCTGAAATGAGAAAAAAAGGGTAACTTTTTTTGGCCAAAAAAAATTGTCCAAATTTCATGAATTTTTTTGGGTACCCAAATGAAATAGGAAGTGGCTAATTTTTTTAGGGAATAAACATATGTTATCCTAAAATAGAAATATGTAAAAAAATCTTCATTATTTTGTAAATTACATTTATATCAGGGGCCATATCTAAAGGTAATTTTTTGAGTACTTGGAAATTTCGTAAAAAAATACATATATTTAATATATAATATGATATTTATGCAGGTAAAAATATACCAAAATATCACAAATTCTATAGGGAACAATAATATATATAGATAGGGCAGCTTACGCTTCGGATATGTCCACAAAATGGCCGCCAACCACACTGACTCAGACTCCCTAATCTGCCACTTGAAATGTAGGAAGGGTATGTCAATTTCAAGGTGTTATTTACTAATCTAATTATTCTTGGATATGCATAAAAATTGTATGGTGGGTTGCTGGATAATTGTCGATTATTTTACGACTATAAAATTAAAATTCTGACCCAAAAAAATTTTTTTGAAGGGAAATAAAATCGAAAAAAAAAAATGTAAAACAATATTTTAGCTAAAAAAATTTGATGATATTCAATCAAAAAAAAAGTAAACAAAATTTTGCCGACAAATAAACATCTAGAGGAATCATTACTCTGTGATAGTTCCTTAGTACGTAGTAATTTTGAAAGAATTGGGAAAAAACGAAAAAATGGCAATCACCGGAAAATCGAACACATACCTATATATACGCCATATCTGGCTAAAAAAAAAAGATAGGCATGGGTAGCCAGATCATCTAGAAACACTTTCCAACACTATAAAAATATAAGTTTTGCGACACTACTTGCCAATTCCTTACGGTAACATGACTAAGCCAAAAAATGCAAAACAAATAAAAAGGGGCACTCGTGGAAAAATGGCCATTCTAATATACGGCATTTCAGAAAAAAAAAATTTCAGCCACGTGCTAGGCAAACCATCAAGGCATATTTTCCGACAAATAAACATATAAATGAATTATTACTCTGTGATAGTTCCTTAGTACGTAGTAATTTTGAAAGAAATGGGAAAAAACGAAAAAATGGCAATCACAGGAAAATCGAACACATACTTATATATACGCCATATCTGGCTAAAAAAAAAATAGGC
Organism: Palaemon carinicauda; assembly: GCF_036898095.1. Classification (NCBI taxonomy): domain Eukaryota; kingdom Metazoa; phylum Arthropoda; class Malacostraca; order Decapoda; family Palaemonidae; genus Palaemon; species Palaemon carinicauda. The sequence goes on from NC_090743.1 coordinate 64,844,080, forward strand.
ATGGGTAGCCAGATCATCTAGAAACACTTTCCAACACTATAAAAATATAAGTTTTGCGACACTACTTATCAATTCCTTACGGTAACATGACTAAGCAAAAAAATGCAAAACAAATAAAAAGGGGCACTCGCGGAAAAATGCCCAACATTCTAATATACGGCATCTCAGATAAAAAAAAAAGACATGCACGTGTTAGCCCAACCATCAAGGCACACTTTCTAACACATAAACATGAAAAAAAAATGAATAATATACGGCAATTCCTTACTACGTAGTAATTTTTACAAATATTGAAAAAAAAACAGAAATTGGTAACCGCAGTTAAATACCCAATATACCAATAACTACGTCGTATCTGACAAAAACAAAGTCATGCATGGGTAGCCAGATCATCTAGACACACTTTCCAACACTAAACAAGCAAAAGTTTTACGACACTATTTGGCAATATCTTACGGAAAAATGACTTGGCAAAAAAATGAAAAAAAATGAAAAAGGGGCACTCGCGGTAAAATGGTCCTCGTGGTGATGAACGACATTTTAACTAA
>NC_090743.1:64854627-64857127 GCF_036898095.1 Palaemon carinicauda
GCATCTTGCTGTTCTTATAAACCTTGGGGGAGTCTTGCTTTCCTTATGTAACTTCAGGGTGTCTTGTTGTTCTTCCGTACCTAGGGGGCATCTTAGTGTTCTTATGTCCGTTCTTGCTGTCTTTCTGTTTATACCTACCTTGGGGATATCTTTCTCTCCCCATATACTTTGTGGGTGTCTTTCTGGTTTTTGTACCTTCGGATTGTCTTGCTGTTCTTTCGTACATTGGGGCATCTTGCTGTTTTTATGTACCTTGCTTTTCTTAATTAACTTTGGGGTGTATTGGTTTTTTGTGTACCTTTGGGGAATTTTATTGTTCTTACGTACCTTCAGAGTGTCTTGTTCTTAGATACCATAGGGTCGTCTTACTGATCTCACATAACTAGGTGAAGTATTGTTGTTCTTAGTTACCTTGGGGTCGTCTTACTGTTCTTGCTTACCTTCAGGATTTCTTAATTTTCTTATGTCCCTTCAGTATGTACTGCAGCTCTTACGTACCTCAGGGGTCTCTAGTTGTTCCTATGTACCTTCGGGGTGTCTATTTTGTTCTTCCGTACCTTGGGGTTGTCTTGCTGTTCTTACGTACTGTCGGGGCACCTTGCTTTTCTTTCTTACTTTCAAGGTATCTTGGTGTTCATACTGCCTTCAGGTTTTCTTGCTGTTTTTCATACCCTTATGGTGTCTTGCTGTTATTACGTACATTGACGGTGTCTTACTGGTTCAATGTACCTTCGGGTTGCCTTGCTTTTCTTACTTACCTTGGCCTATCTTGCTGATGTTAAGCACCATCAGGGTGTCTTGCTACTCTTACATATCCTTAGGGGCATCTTGTACCTTTGAGAAGTCTTGATCTTTTTCCGTATCTTCTGGGTTTCTTGATTTTCTTACGTACATCAATGGGAGGGGGACGATAAAAAGAAAATATAAAATATGGCAAGAAAAGGTTAATATGGTAAAGGAAAAATGTAGTAGGAAAGTCAGTAGAAAAGTTCATCATAAAATCAAAAGAATAAGATATTTAATGACAATGAAAAGGAAAATAAGGAGTATCAGATTGAAGGAAAAGAATATAGTAAATAGACGACTCTATGAAGTTAAAGAAAAACTGACAAACAAGTTCAAAATAAAAGAAAATGCCAGAGAAAATGCAAAGAAGATAATGCAAACAGTAGAGGAAGTTAAAAGAAAAGGTGGGGTCAATGGAGCAGCTTTCTAGGATTTCAAAAAAAGATGACAGATGGACATAAGACAAGTTCTATGACTGCTATCAGAAACAAAGATGGAGTAACAATAGAAAATGTTGAGGATATGAAAAAAGAATTTGAATTTTATTATACTGACCTATTTCAGTTGTAAAAGAGCAATACAGAAGTTGAGAAACAAGCCGACAATGTTAATAAATTGGCTTCCAAGTGGATAATGGAAAAAAAATAAAAGTGAAAAAGGTACAGTAATAAAGACAACCCAGCAGGAGGTAGATTCTGTAATATTATCCCTGAAAAATAAGAATGCAGGAGGCAGACAAGAAACGGGCAATAAAATGTTGAAAAACATGGGCCAAGACATGAAGAATAGCTTGAGAAAAATTATAAATGAAATTGAAGAGAGAATACAAATACCTGATGAATGGGATGAACTAGAAATATTATCAGTGAGTATGTCTATAGGCAGAAGATTAGATATAGACAATAAAAGAGGAATATTTATTACGAATACAATTAGTAAATGTTTGAAAAATTAAGGCCAATTCAAATTAAGGATAAAATTAATGACAAAATTAGCAGATTCCAGATAGAGGGTAGATCTGCAGCAGATCACCTTATCACACAATGCTGTAATAGACTATAATCATTACTTGGGAACCTCAACATATATATGGTTTGGGGATGCAGTAAAGCTTTTTGATAAACTGCGTTTGAAAGATTGTATAAAAGAACTAAATATGATGGTAGGGAAAGATGATGCAAAGATGATATATAAATTAAATGAGAAAGCTAATGCAATTGTCATGAGCCCCATTGGATATACAGAGGGAATTACGATAGAAGGAAACATAAAACACGGAACAGTATTTGGCCCAAAGTTATGTTGAATAACGGACAAAGTTAATTCAATAAGTGAGAAGACGATAACCCTGATCAGAAACATTAGAATAGAAGATTTAATTTATGTAGATGATATAAAGTTTCCTTGTATCATTGGATACAAGTGGAAATTGCTATAAGCAAATGCCGGAGTTTGGAAGAACTTAGAAGATTTACTTTTAGCACAAATCCACAGAAGTCTGTGGAGTAATTAGACAAAAAAAAAAGAAGAGGTTGAAAAGGTGAATGGGGTGGTTAGAAATGGATTGAAACAGTTAAGGAATACAAATATTTAGGAGAATGGTACTCAGAAAAAGGAAACCATAGTCTCAGCATAAGCAAAAGGGAAGCAAAAAATAGAATACATGGTACAGGAAGTTATGCAGTATGGAGAGAGTAACAGAGTAGGAAATTTG
>NC_090743.1:64872127-64887127 GCF_036898095.1 Palaemon carinicauda
AGACACGGCGTGTATATCAAAGGAAAATTCTATAAGTCTTCTAATACCTTAAAATCAGTTTTGGATAAAAAGGAGACGACAAATAAAACAGTAACGTACGTTGAAGAACCAATCACTTGTCCCATGAATCGAGAAATAATATACGCGACCCAACAGAATTCTCGTTCATCCGTAATATCATCTTGCACGCAATCTATCGAGCCGAACGGAACTTCGAATATATTAGTGCGAGTAAAGAAAACTTTGCCGGGATCTGAAATATTAATCCTTTCCGACACTCTGAAAACTAACGGATTGTCTGTCACACAAGCTATTTGTACAGTCGGCTCACAACAATAATGTAATATTGAAGTCTGTAATCATTTGAATACCACTTTAGTAATTCACAAAAACCAACATATCTTACTGTCGCTGAGATCAATCACGCTCAATCAGTTGCTGATGAATCCCTTTTGCAATCTATAAAAAATAAAATCAATAAAGACATTCAAGAAGAGGAAATTCAGCAGAAAATTTTTGATCTTTTAAATAAATATCATGTTTTCTCCACTACGGACGGATCCTTAGGTAAAATGGATGTCATAGAACACCGAATAAGGTTAAAAGACAACCAGAAAATTATCTATGTACCCTCGTACAGACTCCCTATGAAATTCCAAAATGAGATAAATGATGAAGTAGGTAAAATGCTAGAAGAAGGAGTCATTAGGAAATCGAACAGCCCTTATAATTTTCCATTAATAGTTGTACCGAAAAAATATCGAACATGGCGTATCTGCGTAGACTTCTGTCGCTTAAATGAGGAAACGATCCCTGATCAATTCCCAGTGCCATGTACTGACGATATTTTATCTTTGCTAGGTCAGAACAAATATTTTACCAGTTTCGACTTACTTAAAGGCTTTCACCAGATATCATTTTAAGAAGATAGTAGCCCACACACTGCCTTTCGCACAGCCAGGGGACATTATGAATTTTTGCGTATGCCATTTGGTTTACGTTGTGCTCCCATAACATTTACTAGAATGATCAACATAGTGTTTGGAGACTTGTTAGGGGACATATTGCATGCCTATATGGACGACCTTGTAATCTTTTCTAATACCTTTGAAGAACATCTACGTAAACTGGAGCTAGTGCTACAGAGACTAAGACAACATAATTTAAGGGTAAAGATTAGTAAGTGTGAATTCTTCAAAACGGAATTAGTCTATTTAGGTTTTACGGTGTCTAGTCAAGGTCTTAAAGTAGTCCACGATATGGTGTCGGCTATCCATAACTTTCCGATACCTACTAATGTCAAGGGAATACAGCAATTTCTGGGGTCTAGTGGGTATTACAGGCGTTTTATACGCATTTATTCAACAGTAGCTGCTCCCCTAACCGATCTATAGATTTCATATGGTCTGAGCAGCATCAACAGGCGTTTGATACCTTGAAAGATGAACTGTCTAGTTCTCCTATCTTAAAACTTCCTGACTTCGGTAAGGAATTCTTCATTGCAACAGACGCCTCAGACCTAGGAGTAGGTGGGGTATTGCTTCAGCAATGTGACAAAGAGTTTTTCCCGATAGCTTTTTATTCACGTAAACTGAGACCTTCCGAAAGTAAATATGCAGTAATAGACAAGGAAGGGCTAGCTATTGTTAATTCACTAGTGCATTTTAAGTTCATAATATACGGTTATCCCGTCAAGGTTCTTACTGATCATACGCCCCTAACCGACTTCTTTAAAGGCTTTAGTCACAGCCGCAAACGAACTCGGTGGCGTTTGATCATCCAAGACTTTGGCGCGAGGATCGGGTATTTACCTGGGAAAGCAAATATCATTGCTGACGCATTATCACGCAACCCCGCATCATGTTGTACGGAGCTATTAGCTGAATTAATAGATATATCAACATCCATGCCTATTGTTAAAACTGTATCTGAACAGGAAGATCTGGGCTGGAGCGCTGAACTAATACAGACTGTACAAAGAAAAGATGTGCAATTAGAAAAAATCATAAATGCTTTGAACGGAGATCCTAAGGAAAAGGAATGTATAAAGTATACGAAGCAGAATTATGTAATCAAAGATAATATTCTGTGTACTTCCGTGACAAGGTAAACCCGCAATACACCACAAGTGACTAACGACCAGGTAGTGGTACCAATCTCACTTATACCCACTGTCCTAAATTGGTTGCATGCAAATCCATTGCATGGCCACCCGGGGTTCTCCATTATGTCACAGAAAGCCAAATCATTGTTTTATTGGCATACGATGCTTACAAATATAAAAAAGCACATAGCTAATTGTCACACTTGTCAGGAAAACAAAGGGCACACGAAGACACCTGTCAGACTAAGGGCTTATCCCATGCCCAATCAACCCTTTGAAAGAGTACACTTAGATTTATTAACAGGGTTTCATGAGTCAGACAGAGGAAATAAGCACCTCTTAGTGATTATAGAAGCTTTGACTCGATATACAGAACTTATAGTGCTTAAAACTAAAACCGCGATCGAATGCGCTAGGAAGTTTTACGAGTGCTACATCGTAAACATGGAATTCCACACATGATAATCTGACTCGGGTGAAGAACTCGTTGTGTGAATTCCTTGGCATAAAAAAGAGCGAATAGGAAGGTTTTAAACATATTAAGAGTTACACTAGGGGGATCAGACCCCAAATGAGATATTGCCATACCTGCGGTACTAAGTACTCTGAATCACTCATATCATGTATCTATTAAAATGTCGCTGCACGTGGCAATGTACGGTACCCCAGCTAGAACACCTTTCCATGTATTGATGCCTACAACTAATTTATCAAATCCTTTAAAGGATTTTATGAATGCAAGCATAAGTCGTTATAATATCCTTCGAAAGAATCTAGAAGAATCACAAATCATAATGAAAAGGAATCATGATAAATTAGCGAAGCCAACTAAAACATATACCGTGGATGATAAGGTATACATACAAGTATATGTACGCATAGGACTCAATTACAAACTGTCACCTAGGTTTGAAGGCCCATTTTACATTTTGGAAACATTAACGGCCAATAGATTTAGAGTTCAAAACGTATCCCAACCCACTGATGAGAGAATTGTACCATTTGCTCACATAAGAAATTAAAATAAGGGAGAAGGAAGTGAGGGAAATTTTTGTATCTATGAAACTTGTATAATATTTGTATGTAAACATTTTTTTTCTTACAACAGGAGTAATTACATATATTTTTCTCATTGCAGGTTTCCAAAATGAAGTTTTTATTGTTAGGAGTGATATTGTTCGATCAGACATTTCTTTTTTGTGTGGGAAGAGCCCTAAAACTAAAATTATAGATGATAAATATGGCACTACAGTATTGTAGAGAGAACAGAAGACGTTTTCATTACAGCAAGCAATATAGTTATAGATGTAGATATGCAAGCGATTTTCCTCCCAGAGGATGACGTCACTAACTTAAAGAGCGACCTGTCAAGGTTCGCTGCTTCATTAAATGAAATGCATCAACGTCCTTTTCCTTTTAATACAGAGAGTTCACTTGCACCTACATTAAGCGTTGCAGAAATGTTATCATATGACTTGCAAAATAAAACTGATGAGGCAGAAGCTCTGGCTCGCGACCTACTGATGTGGACTGTGCGACACAATAACCTTGAAAGACGTGACCCATTTATTTTTGATGCACTAAACATCTTTGGATCTGTTGCAAGTTTAGGCTTGGGAATTTCAAATCGTCTTAAAATCAGTAATCAAAATAAGAAAATTGAGTTTTTAGAACATGAAAACGAACTTTTTTTATCAGAACTGAGGAATCAATTGACATCAATTAATCAAATAATGAGTTTGGTGAACGAACATTCTAGTAATATCAGTCAGATTATGGAAGTACAAAACTTGCTGGCAATGTTAACGTATTATAATTAAAAATAGATCATACCCATACTAAAATTCCGCATTTTATTGAGAAATCAAAAGACTCTGTGGAAGCTATTACGTTAGCAACTATGGGTGTTTTATCACCACATCTTTTGCCTATTAAAGACCTAACGTTAATTTTGGAGAACGGGCGGAAGAAAATGGGTTATGTTCCTTTGTTAGCCGCCCATAAGATAGATTCTTCTGATGCCTAGCAAGCATACAAAATATCACCATTCCCAACTTTCATGATGAATAACTCAAGTCCAGTAATATCCAGTTTGACAGGCCACGTATTGATTTCCCCTGATAAGGAAACTTATACGGTCATTAGAGACTTGGATAAATTAACTCACTGTTCAGAAGCAATGAATAATAAAGTATGTACAGCTGACTCCTTTGAATTCCATCATATATCAATGGATTCATGCGAGTTTGGTATAGCGCTAAACGGTTCTCTCTCCCATACACATGAAGATTGTCTGAAAAAACTTTATCCTTTTGACGATAATAAGTTCAATTACAGATTAAACAACGGCTCATGGATGCAGAACGACAAGGCCGACTTCAATGTATCATGCTCGGACGGATCCACGACCCACTCCCAGATCTTCGTTGCAGTTGACGGTTGCGTCGGGACATCCACGAACTACACGGCCCAAGGAATTAACACTATCATCAGGGAACGGGCTTACTTCGCGAATTTCACGTGGACCACTACAATCCCATCCTTACCTCTCCCATACAACACACAGGTGGGTAATCGGTTGACGCAACTAGCCGAGATGGACCACCCGTCACCTACTTATACAGGGGGGAATCTTCGTTTCTACATGTTGCTGGCATCAATCAGTGTTACAGTGGTGATTCTTATCGCCGTTAACATCCTTGTTTGGCGTAGATTGAGGCAAAAAAAAGGTGGAGCTCCAGAGGAACGTTTTGCCATGTCCAGACAACACTCCTATTGCGTTGAAAGCATTTTCATTTAGAGCCGTTTGAAATTGGCTATTTCACTTGACTTGGGGGGGGGGAAATTGTCTGGAACTGAGAAGTGTGTGAAAGGCGGTCAGCACGCTGGTAATATGTAGTTGAAGAGACTCCAGGACATTGCATATATATATATATATATATATATATATATATATATATATATATATATATATATATATATAAATATATATATACATAAACAGTTAAAAAGTAGGTATTATTACAGTTTCATCCATTATGGGAAATGTATTATAATAATATGTTTCCCTAGTAAAGCACGTGATAACCAAATACTTCCTCTCAATACATTATTGTCGCTAATGCATACTTACAGAGAAAAAACTATTTCAGGTATTGAAGGTCTTGACTTTTTCTAAGTTTAGTGTATATCTTTCCATGGGCACGCAAGGTACCTCTTGTTAGTTTGTATATCTGTTTTCATCCTACTTGGCTCCTCCCCATTGCGTAATGTGACAATATTTGCTTGAATGCGCATTTGCTCCTCCCACTAATGTCGCTCCTCCAATCAAAATACTACTGGGATCTTTTCAAGGGTTATTATTGGACGATTCATTTTGTCTCTTATTCTTGTTTCAAGGATCTGTTTTTCGTGCAATATAACATTGTAATCGATAGTATTTTGTTTTTTTCCTATTTCATTATGGGAAAAACTCCTGATTGTCGTTTGTTTTTGGGTTGGAAACCTGCCGGTTAAGTTTTCTCGTTACTTAACTGTCATGGATCCTCCGGTGCAGGTGTGCGATATATGTCGTTATTCTTATTTTGAGGTGATCGGCCGATTTCATGGTAATTATAATGGTACCCCAGACATTGTGAATCGGTTTCTTCGAGAGCATTTAGTATTACCTATAAGTGTTTCGTGTGCTAAATGTGATTCGCCTTTACTTTTCCGTGAAGATAGACATGTGTGGTATTGTACAAAATCAGTGAAAATACCTAAAACGAAGAAAAGGCGTTTGTGCAATTATAGTGTTAGTGACTATAAGGGAACTTTTCTTCACGGGTCCCACCTTCCCCGTGGAAATTAATTTTATTTGTCAATCACTGGTTGCATAAGTGTTGGGACCACCATTTTGTAATTAAGGGCCTCAGTATATCTCCTTCTACTAGTGTAGACTGGAGAAGCTTTTGTTCAGAAGTGACTGAATTTAGTTTTGATAACCAAGAGGCTATTGGTGGTGAAGGTGTAATCGTTGAGATTGACGAATCTCCTTTTGGAAAACGGAAGTATGACCGTGGAAGGCCTCTGAGTGACATATGGGTGTTGGGGGTTATTGAGAGGCAGTCCAAAAAAACATTTATTGTGCCTTTAATTGACCCATTACCACGGAAGCGTGATGCAGCTACCCTCATCCCTTTAATTGAGAAGTACATTAAACGGGGCAGCATTGTTGTTAGTGATAAGTGGCGGGCTTATAATTCTCTGCAGTCTCTTGGATAAGATCACCGTACTGTAAACCATTCAGAAAATTTTGTGGATCCTTCAAACCCCGACACCCATACCCAAAACATTGAACATCTTTGGCGGGAGCTGAAGGAATGGATACAACGGGCTGGTAACCGTTGTGAATACTTCAGGCAGTATTTGTCACGTTTTATTTTTATACACAAATACCCTGAGGAGGAGCTGCTCCATCATTTTTTTATTACGCCCAGCAAACTGTATCCTCCACAATCTGAGGCACAACGGGTTCCAGTAGCTATTGATGATTCAGAAGAGGGTCAACCACAGCCTTCCACATCATCATCTTCAGGTTCCATTTAAGGTAAGAAGTGACTTAACAAAATATATATTTAAATTTAGCCCGGGGTAAAGGGGGGGTTGCAGGGGGGGCGGAGGCACCCCCCCCCCTGGTAGGGCTAGGTAGGGGTATAGAGGGAGGGGTGGTGGAACATTAATTAGTGCAAATATCATTGGACGTCCCCTCCCCCACCCAAAACCCCGGTTCCCACCTGGGGTCCCCCATAATTGTTGGGATAAAGTAGGGTATTTCTGCATTACAACATAATATGCAACAAAAACAATAAAAACACGGTTACAAAAACTGATTTTTCTGGAAAAACTTGTTGTTTTAACTCCATAGTAAATCTCTAAATCGGATGGTTTGCAGTCAAAATGAACGTTAAATTCGTTGAAACTACACTATTTCTGATGCAACAAATATATTTTTATTCCAGTTTCCACATAATGGATGAAACTGTAAATTTACCAAAAAGTATCTTTTGGGTACCTAATAAAATATTGTAGCCCTATATATTTAAAAAGTATCTTTTGGGCACCTAATAAAATATCTAAGCCCTATATATATATATATATATATATATATATATATATATATATATATATATATATATATATATGAAACCATGGTGCATGTACGTACCAGGAATTTTTATCTTGTGCAAAATCACATCAATTTGATGTATTTATATCTTTACCGAGGTAAAAAAATATTCTTAATCAGTTACTAATGGGCAATCATATCAGTTTTGATGTAGTTATATCTTATCAAGGTAACAAATATTCTTAATCAGTTACTAATGAACAATAATATCAATTATAATATATCTGTATCTTTAACAAAGGTAACAACTATTCTTTAACAAGTTACCAATTCGTATGTAAATGTTCATTTTTTTTATTTGTTTACCTCATAATCATTTGCTAGCAATATGCCATATATAGCATATATGGATCTGTTTTTTCCATGCATTTTTCTTTATTTTTGACTATGTACGTAAGGTATGTATTTTTTTTTTACATATATCTCTTTTGCATATTCATCCTTAATCACTTGCTTATGGTTATGACTAAAATATATATCCAGTAACACTCCTAGGAAACATATTTTAACGTAACTTTTAATGTTCAATGCTTGAAGGTAGCTGTCCGAGCTAATGTAATATATACATTTATAAACCCATGACCCAAGGGATCATTGCAGAGTTGGTAGTGTGACGACAGCCATAACAGGATGTGAAAATAGACTATGCTAAAGCAATGCTTGGAAAGCATTGCATGCGTAATCATTTATGTATGCCTTGTAAACATGTCACAACGCCTCCCGTGAGAAACAGTTGACCTATTGATCCCTACCGGAATCACCTGACTTCCGGCCATAAGGCTACGTGATCATATCTCTTTGTATTTATAATAAACGCTGAGATAGCTAATGTTACGTTATCGACGCAAGCTTATTGTAAAGCAGTTCTAATCATCTTTTCATACGGAATGGTTATCCGACCAAACCTTCCATACTCCAGTGATGGAGCTATCAATAAATTGTTTAAAGTTAACCTAAAACTTTGACTTATTCTAAGAAGTAACCTACAAGTCTAATATTTCTATATCACATTGAAGAGACATAAGATTGAACCACAATGTGTATGTATAACATTCACTCACTAACATATATATATATATATATATATATATATATATATGTGCATATATATCTAGATATATATATATATATATATATATATATATATATATATATATATATATATATATATACAGTATATATATATATATATATATATATATATATATATATATATATATACATATATATATATATATATATATATATATATATATATATATATATATATATATATATATATATATATAGGTATGTATATATATACATAAGTATGTATATATATATATATATATATATATATATATATATATATATATATATATATATATATATATATATTTATATATATATATATATATATATATATATATATATATATATATATATATATATATATATATAATCTTACAAAGCTGATCTAGTGTAGAGTAAATAATTTCTTTATGTATTTTATTTATGTTTTTATATGTGCATTGAAGAATTGAACAACCAGCTCTTAAGAAGAGTTCCTCTCATAGAGTTATAAGCTTGTTATGTGAATTACGTAAAATTTTTGTCATTGATTTTATTTGTATTCTTCATTCAGTTCAGTATATGCAAATTTATATTATTTTTAAGAATCAACTTTGTATTTCTCGTATTTTGTTAGAAAGTCTTATGTAAACTGTTAAGAGTGGTATATTATCCATACGAGATATGAACAGGAGCTTATGAAAAGGTTTTTATATTTTTTATGAGGTATTGCGTCATGTTTGTGAGAAAATACGCAATTCTTATATGTGCCACGTGCTTTGGAATCCTCGAGTATCTTAGTGTTAGATCTTATCTTTTTGTTTGTTTTAAGTACAGAGGGTGGGCGAAGCTAGCTGAGAGAGTCGTCCCTCAGTTGCTTTAGTATGCGTCCAAGAATGGCCTGAAACCAAGGATCGTCTCCCTTGATTTTTATCTAGTTGATAACTCTGCCGATACCCTTAGGCCAACCCCCAAGCTTCCAGATCTCAGACCTAGAATCTTCTGGAAGTAGCTAAGTCTAATATAAGGGCCCCCAAGGATGCGTGGGGCAGAAGACAAGCAGCCGTCCTTTGAAAGAGTCAAAGTGATACTTAATATTTCGAGTTATTTATTTGTTTTATGTAAATTCTTTTCAAAGTGTAGTAATTTATATGAAATATATTTATTTTTGTAAAGGGTGTATTATTTCAATCGTCAGTGTTTATTTTATACTTGCTTGTATCCAGTTATGAATCGAAGTAAGAGGTGGTTTCAAATAATTCATAATAATAATTACCCAGTTTTGTTTAGCGTGTACTTAAGAGAACTTTGGATATTCAGAGTTTTATATATTTCATGTCTGGAAGTTATATAATTGTCTATGAGCTTGAGTGTTAATATTTTCAAGTGTAACAGATTTAATGTAAAAGCCAGCCGTAATATATGTAATATATTTTGGTTCCTAGACCACGGGATCATCTTATAATATATTTTGGTGCCCAAACCCTTGGGACCCAGCGAGTCTGTTTTGAATATTGGTGATAACAGGGCCATATTTTGATTAAAAGTTTGAGCAATAGAGTGTTGATAGGATTTTGTGTATTGTTAGGATATATATTTTTTGAGAGGCATTAAATATTGTTATAGTACAAGATTGTATAGTTTAATATCCAGGAGTTTTTGAATAACCCATATGTTCAGGAATTGCCAGAAGCTAATGTAACTAATGCTCAATGGGTCTCTGTTTTAATGGGATGTGGTAGCCATGCAACGAGTGGAATGATTAAAGCCCAAATCATGTGTCTAGCCTTAGAAGCATTGATAAACTCAGGATAGTTATTGGAAACAAACATTGTAGCAACTCGTGAACTGTTGGAGAAAGCTGAGGAAGAATTTGTAGCGAAACAAGGACCAGTCGACCCATAAACTGAAGGCAGGAAAGCAGAAAGGGATGTAGAGGCTGAGATTCGACAAATTGCAGCATAATAAATTTGATTCAGTTGAAGATGATAGCAAGACAAGACACCCAGGCAGAAGAAGCACGACATGCAATAGAAATAGAAGCAAGACGAGAAAAAAGATAGGCAGAATGAGAAGAATCCTGAGAGATCACAAGACATGTAAGGGAGATGGAAGCAAGGGAAATCACAAGAAGAGAAAAAAAGAGAGAAGACAGGAAGAAAATGAGAGAATAGAGGTAGGAAAAGAGATGGAAGAAGCAATACACGCGAGGGAGTTGGAGCAACGCAGACAGAGTAGACCCCTGCTATGCACGATCCAGTGTTTAATGTGACAGACGCCCAGAAGTTAATTTCAAGGTTCACAGAAGAGGCTGCAGATGAATTCTTCGATCATTTTGAAACTGTCGCATAGACGATGCAATGGCCCGAAGATGATTGGTCTGGGTTATTGCAGAGAGTATTGCTTCGCAAAAAGGACGCAGTGCTTACTTGTCTTTATCTCAGGACTAGAGGAAGGAGTATCAAGAAGTGAAGTGGAGCGTGCTGCAAGTGTATCAGATGACCCCTGCATATTATAATAAAAGGTTCCAAAGTTTGAAGAAGGATGAGAAAATGATTTCCCTGGATTACGCTTAGAAGGTACGACGATGTTTAAGAGATGAACAGAGGCTGCTAACGTGAGGGAGATGGCTGATTTAGAAGAATTGATAGTACTAGAACAATACCTACAAGGAATTCCTGGACATATTTGAACGTAATTGAGAGAGAGTGTGGTGAGGAAACTTGATAAAGCTTCTTTGCTGAGCAAAGATTATATCAGTCATAAAACCTCCTCAGATATGAAGTTTCAATAGTCGCTCCGACCAAGTGTTAAGCATGCATTTGCTTAACCATGGAAGCCAGTTCAGTAATAACTACATGAACAAGTTCATCAGTTACAGCGGAAGTAGCACTGGTACTGTTCCTAAGCAGATTATGATAGTACCACAGCAATAATCGTCGAATCATCCTCCTTCAAGTATCGTGAAAGACATGCATAAGGTTAATATTGTCTGTTTTAAGTGTGGCAAGAAAGGCCATATCAGTAAGGAATGTTAGTTGAACCAACCAAAAGCAGTCGTCCAAGTGATTAAGGATAATTCGACTTCACAGGAAGAGAAGATAAAGACACAATAGGTATAGGTCGAAGAGGAAAATAAACCAGCCAACGTTTACACGACGAACAGGACAGGAAAAACCATGAAGGTATGTTAGCAGCAATTGACTGGAGTGAGCAAATTCAGGTCGGGATATTGTGCGACACAGGTTACAACCATAGTGTGGTGGCACGAATAGTACTCGTTGGGGGAAGAGGCTCTCAAAGGAGACTCGGTTATTTTGAATGGAATAGGAGGAGAAGAAGTTATCACTATTTGCCGTTTGAAACCATCATGCGAGATGGTGACAGGTAATTTTGACTTTGCAGTAAAGGATTCATTTGCTGTCGAAGGAGTAGATGCCCTGCTAGTTAAAGAGGTTAGTGGAGCATCGTTTGTGCCTTGTTCTATTGTAACGGAGAAACAATTGAAGTATAGTCCTACAACTAAACTCAGAAAGGACTACCCATATATGTTTCCTTGTTATGTGATGACTACGAGCATGACGAAAAACGTGGCTGCACAAGAAGAAAAAGAAATTAAAGGAGCGATGAGCTTGGATGATTTTTCACCGAAGAAGAGGATTTTCTTGATGGTACGCAAGAAGAGAGCCCGAGCAAAGAGGATTACAGACGAGTGGACAAGAGGATAAAGGAGAAATGGACCTGGACAAAATAGAAAACTTAGCGTTGGAAGTAGGACAAGTGAGTAGGAAAAGGCTGATAGGATTGCGATAAAAGGATGAGATGGTAACAGAGTTATAAGGTAGTAGGCTAGCCAGGACACCAACTACTCGTGGAGATACTACCGCTAGAGAGTTATGGGATTCTTTGACTGCCCAGACACTACTACATTGGATTCTTCTCTCTGGTTACGGTTCTTTCCCTTAGCCTACACATACAATGAATAGTCTGGCCTATTCTTTGCAGATTCTCCTCTGTCTTCATACACCTGACAACACTGAAATTACCATACAGTTCTTCTTCACCCAAGAAGTTAACTAATGCACTGTAATTGTTCAGTGGCTACTTTCCCCTTGGTAAGGGTAGAAGAGACTCTTTAGCTTTGGTAAGCAGCTCTTCTAGGAGAAGGACACTCCAAAATCAAACCATTGTTCTCTAGTCTTAAGTAGTGCCATAGCCTCTGTACTATGATCTTCCACTGTCTTGGGTTAGAGTTCTCTTGCTTGAGGGTACACTCGGCCACACTATTCTATCTAATTTCTCTTTCCCTTGTTTTGTTAAAGTATATATAGTTTATATTAGAAATATTTACTCTTCTTAAAATATTTTATTTTAACTTGTTTCCTTTCCTCACTGGGCTATTTTCCCTGTTGGGGCTCCTTGGCTTATAGCATCCTGCTTTTCCAACTAGGGTTGTAGCTTAGCAATTGATAATAATAATAATAATAATAATAATAATAATAATAATAATAATAATAATAGTATTATTATTATACCGTGTGGTCGATGAAAAGGAAGCGCAACAGTCTCTGACCTGGTACTATCTTAAGGATTGGTAGCTTATGAGAAAGCATAGACCCTTTGATATCCCTGGGAATGCCAAATGGGTGATATATCGTCAGATATTAATTCCCGCACCGTTAAGAAGACAGCTGATCGCCATAGCTCACGAGACAGGACATATGGGGATAAGGATCACGACGGAGAAGATTATGAAACACTTTTTCTGGCCTGGCATGCATAAGGATGTGGGCTAGTTTTGGTGGGCATGTCATGTATGTCAGACAGCTGAAAATCCCAACGAGTGCATCAAGGAAGTATGAGGAGGACCCTTCAGCAAAGGACCGAAGAAAATGTTGGCAGAAAAAAGGTAAGGATGGAGAGTAAACAGACGAAGAAAATGCCAAGGATTTGAGGAAAAGGATTGGCGAGTTAAGGAAATCTCCTCAGAAGGCATGAAAACGAGTCAAGGACATACGAAGAAACGGTTTGGTATGAATGGTACAAACAGACAGTTTACAGTAGGACGGCAGGTGTTGGTCTACGCATCGGTAAGAAGATCCCCTCTCGCCAAGAGTTTCAAGAACCATTTCATATTTTGGAGGAGAGCAGTGACCGGCCCTACGTTATTGAGATACCAGGAAAGAGGAAAAATTTGAGGAAGCCCATATTAACTTTGAAACCGATACTTAAAGCACCGGATTTCAACGAGAAATTCCTTATCCAAGTGGATACGTTGGATAATGGAATTGGAGCTATCTTATTGCAAGAAGGTAAGGAAGGAATTCTTCACCCTGTTTGTTTTATGTCCTCAAAGCTGAAGAAGCAGCAACAAGCTGTCTCGGGAGTTAGAAAGGAACTGCTAGCGTTAGTCACAGTGATAAGGAAGGTTAGAATTTACGTAAATTAACCACAAAATATAGAGACCACAGTGTATTCGGATTATAATTAACTAGGTTGTCATTATTTTTTGCAACAGCATTGTATTGATGTAAAACATATATCAGGTAAAGATAACGTGGTTGCTGATTATTTATCTAAGGTTGAATTGATGAATTCAGGCCCGAAATGAATAATCTTTTCTGGGGCGAGCTATCTTATGCAGCTGGTCTTATGTGGAGTAAATTATTTATTAATGTGTTTATTTATGTTTTCATATGTGCATTGAAGAGGTGAATAGTCAGCTCTCAAGACGAGTTCCTCTCATGTTGGTATTAGCTTGTTATGTAAATTATGTATGACTTTCGTCGTTGATTTATTTGTATTCTTCATTCAAGTCAGTATATGTAAATTTATGTTATTTTTAAGAATTAACTTTTTATTTCACTTATTTTGTTACAAAGTCTTACGTGATCTGTTAAGTGTCATATGCCAACCTCCAAGCTCCCAGATCTTGGACCAAGAATCTTCTGGAACTATCTAAGTATTATATAATTGCCCCCCAGGATGCGTGGGGCAGGAGAGAGGCAGCCGTCCTGTGAAAGAGCTGAATTGCCTCCCTCACTCTCTCTCAGTACCTATAGTGTGTCCTCTCCAAAGTGATTCTGGGCCCTAAAATAAATTGTGTGTTGGAATGATACATAAGACGAAAAAGGTGATTTTGAGTTTATTGGGTTGTGGTGAGTGTTGGAATTACGTAAATTTTTGTAACTGGCCCTGCACGAGTAAATACATAAAGTTAGTAAGGTTTATCAAGAGTTCAAGCATTGGAGTGTAATTTATTTCTTCTGTCTTAGTCTAAGGTTTCATGCAGAATTAAAATTGTGAGTCAAGTGATTATGTAATTTTCAAAGTACAATTATTTCTTTTGTCTTAGTCTAAGGTTTATTCAGATTTAATATTTCGAGTCAAGAGAGTATATAATTTTCTGAGAGTAAATATCTCTTTGGGATTGGTATAAGGTTTATACATATTAGATATTTGAAGTCAAGTGATTATGTAATTTTCAGAGCGTAACATTTTTGTCTTAATCTAAGTTTTGTTGAGACTTAATATTTCCAGTGGGTTTTTGGTTTCATGTAAATTCTTTTCAAAGTGTTTTAATTTATATAAAATATATTTTTTTTCGTAAGGAATGTATCATTTCAATCTCCAGTGTTTAGATCAAAATTGCCTATACTTCATGTGAATTGAAGAA
>NC_090743.1:64889627-64892127 GCF_036898095.1 Palaemon carinicauda
TCTGGAATGAGACCTCACGGGAGTAGACTGGTATAGGAGGGTTGGATGGGGGTGGGGGGCCGGGTGAGACTTTGGGTAGGGTCCGAAAGCTTGTGGCCTGTCGACCCAGTCCTTGCTTGTGGGTCTTTGTTTGAAAAAAGGTGGCGCAATGACCCGCCTTGAATAACAGCCCCCCATTTTAGCAGAGATTTTATCCTAGAAAAGGACAAGAACTCTGCAAGCAAGGTCTGAACCCACTAGCCTTAATGACTCCTCCCACAGTGAGTCTCGCCACGATGATGAATTAATATCTAAGCTGCAACTAGGGTCATAATTTTTACGTTATTTTGATAGTAAATTAAACTTTAAGTGCCACATAGAAGTAAGCATGCTGGCTGGGAGGCAACAACTAAAAAATAAAAAATGCAAAAATGGTTAAAGTTAACTGACCTAGTGCAGTGAAAGGCATGAAAATGGAAGCAAATGGACAAATTATATGTAAAAAAATGAAATAAATGCATAAAAATACATTAAATGCAACTAATGATGCAAAGATGGCTCGTCAAGTTTATCTACCTGGGGAGACACCAACGGCAATAATATTTTTTCATACAACTTAAATTAACTTACTGACTATGGCTACGTTATGAACATGGCACTGTGCATTGGGCACTAATGCCGTGAGAACACATCTCTCTCATCTAAAATCTTTAGGTGCTTGACCCTCAGTTGTAGTTCTGGAGGTCTATGCCCCCACCTCATGAGTCCTTTATTCTTCTTACGTAGCTCAGTTAAGTATGTTGCTGGGTTATGGTCTGTTAGGACTGTCAGTGGGTTGAGTTAGAGCGATGCCCTTGGCACTACTTGGTTTAAATTACCGGTGACTTGGCATGGATGGCAGGAGGTTACGGAAGCCTTAACACTTTTCTTCAAGTCCGGCCCAGAAGAAAGGAGGCTGGAGCAGTTGGATTGTGCGCTTCACCCCAGAGTGCCCTCCCCGTCCCTCATGGGCCATTCGTAGCACCAACAAGCGGGAATTACGGGGGACAGCTACATGCAGGGCCTCAGCAGGATCGTCAGGGCCTCGGGTGATTCTGAGGAGCACCCCATCCTTCTGCAGGAAGTTCTCCTTTGAGAGAGTAATCATTTCAGCCGAATAGGCAGCTTCCCTGTATTTTTTCAATTTCTCGTCCGACAGCTGAAATCTGATGGGCTCTGTCTGGCTTCTTTGGGTCTCTAGACTGATGGGTGTTTTCCCTTTTGCCTCCTCTGAGACCTCTGGCCTGGTGTTTGAGGCAGCCCTATAGCCAGTGGTGGTCACTAGCACAGCTTCATCCGAATGGACTTCTAGAGTAAGAGGCTCAGACTCATTGCAGGCAAGGGGAGACTCTTGGGCCTCCTCCCTTAGCCAAGCTACTCACCAAGGTCAATGTTACCTAGCCAGTCGTCTTCCCCTGCAGGTCGCATCCTCACAGTTGTGGGCTCCGGCTTGGCAGCCTTCGTGCACCTGAGGGGCACTCGCTGTACTGCCTTCATGGGCTCTTGACCCAAGCGCAAGTTGTAGCTCTCATATCTGAGATCACTCACTCTCCCTAGTACGCACTTCCTATGGAGCTGGGGCGTGGTTATCTGGAACTCCACTGTAGGGAGTTCTTTGGTGACTCCTTCAAGGCTTTCGACCTCCCTGCAGTTGTCCTGCTGGACGTTGGCACCATTAGGTTGAGGTAGCGAGTTACTGAGCTGGACTAATCAAGCGTCTATTCCCCGCTTCTTTAATTCATATGCTCTCGCTCTTTCTCTCGCATACCGCATTCTTTCTTGCTCCGTTCTTCTCCGGGCATTGGCTTCATCCGTGAGTTCCCGCACATACCTTCGCAATGCCTCTCCCTCATAGCCTTGTCGTTCTGCCAAATCCACAAATGCACCGATCTCAGCAGCAGTCATTTTGCTAAATTCTTGTGGAGACAGCAACCAAAACAAATTCAACAGCACAAGGTACGATGTTGACCGTACTAGAAATTACACGGAGGGGAAAGACGCTCTAGCCTACGCAAGAGTCTCACGGAAGAAAGAATAAAGATGGAGATGGGCAAAATGTACACTGGCTGTAAAGAATACTTCTTCAGGAAAGACCCTTTACCAAATAGTAAGTCTCGCAAGTAATTGAACAGGAGCCTAACTTGAAAAACAGGGAGGACACCAATGGGTGCGTGCGTAGGCTGTCTGGTTGCAATGCGTCTAAAACAAGTAACAATATATATAAAAACTGTGCTAGACAATAAAAGATGGAATCACAACTATGGGTAACCCTCTATGCTAGACATAAAACAAAAATGGAATCACAACTATGGGTAATCCTCTAAGCTAGTAATAGAAAAAAAATGGAATCACAACTATGGGTGAACCTTGATGCTAGTCATAATAAAATGGAATCACAACTATGGGTGACCCTCTATGCTAGTCATAAGAAAATGGAATAACAACTATGGGTAATCCTCCAGGCTAGTCATAAAAAAATGGA
>NC_090743.1:64894627-64902127 GCF_036898095.1 Palaemon carinicauda
TGACCAGCGTAGCAATGAAAACTGTTCAAACCTCAGGCATGAATAAAGATTTCTGTGGCCTTTGTCCTGCAGTGGAATAGAAACGGATGTATTTGTTGTTGTTTGTTGTTGTGTGCACACATATGTATGGAGCCTATCTTTATAAGTAACCTCTAACGCAGTACATGGCATTGTTCAAATGGGGAATATGTATCTCCCTGTGACGTGTGTTAAATCCTCCCTACTCATTTACATTTTATCTAGTTTCCTCAAAGCTTAAATTCATTTCATTTCCACTTCTTTTCAGAATGGCAGGGCGTATCTAGGATCTTGTCATTTAAGGATTTTTCTTTTTATCAAATTTACTGTAATAATTACTTTAAGAAATTTGGAAAATTATACGAAAGAAAAAAATAAACGTTTAAAATATATGCAGTAAATACCCTTCAATTCTAGAATTACCATCCAAATATGAATTACTTCACCCAGCAGTATTAAAAATTTTTCTTTGTGGTAATGTCAGGTTTGGAGGAAATTTAATTCTTCAATTAAATGTAATTCTAGCGATATTTATAAGACATCGTTAAATATTCGATTTTTTTTGCAGTTCATGACAAACAGAAAATCTGTTCAACGAAATCACATGTAAAGAGAGAGAGAGAGAGAGAGAGAGAGGAGAGAGAGAGCGAGAGAGAGAGAGAGAGAGAGAGAGAGAGAGCCTTGCCTTACCTTATTGCCTTATTTTTTGTTTGGGTTCCCCCAGGTCCCTCAGTGTGAGGCACCTCGTATATCCACCAGAGAGTTGCTAATGCATCTTCCGGTGTATTTTGCATCTTCCAGTCTTGGATGGTCTGGGATGCATTTTAGGTATTTATCAAGCTCATTCTTAAACACATCTACGCTCACTCCTGATATGTTTCTTAGATGAGCTGGCAGCACATTAAATAGTTGCTGCATTATCGATGCTGGTGCGTAGTGGATTAATGTCCTGTGCGCCTTCCTTAGTTTTCCTGGTATATTTTTTGGCATTATTAATATACCTCGGCTTGCTCTTTCTGATATTTTTAGCTCCATGATGTTTTCAGTAATTCCTTCTATTTGCTTCCATGCTTGTATTATCATGTAGCGTTCTCTTCTCCTTTTTAGACTGTATATTTTTAAAATTTGCAGTCTTTCCCAGTAGTCAAGGTCCTCATCTTCTTCTATTCTAGCAATATAGGACCTTTGTACAATCACTATTTGTGCGATATCCTTTTGGTAGTGTGGGTACCATATCACATTGCAGTACTCGAGTGTATTACGTACATAAGTTTTGTAAAGCATAATCATGTGTTCAGCTTTTCTTGTTTCAAAGTGTCTGAATATCATTCCCATTTTTGCTTTACATTAAGCCAACAGTGTTGCTATTTGGTCGTTGCATAACATATTCCTATTTAACATTACACCAAGGTCTTTAATTGCTTCCTTGTTTATGATTGTCTCGTTATTAGGTCCCTTGTATGCATATACCATTCCTTCTCTGTTTCCATAATTCATTGATTCGAATTTATCGGAGTTAAATACCATCCTTTTTATCTCCGCCCATTCATACATTTTGTTTAGATCTCTTTATAGTGAGTTCCTATCTTCACCACAAGTAATTTCTCTACTTATTCTTGTGTCATCGGCGAAACTTCTCACTATAGAGTTTTCAACATCACAGTCTATGTCTGAGATCATAATAACAAACAGCAGTGCAGTTAATACCATACCTTGTGGCACGCCAGGTATTACCTGAGCTTCATCAGATTTCTCGTCATTTGCAACCACTATCTGTTTTCTGTTTTGCAGGAATTCTTTTACCCATTTTCCTATCTTTCCCACAATATTATGCTTTCTCATTTTTTTCTCTAATATATTATGGTCTACCTTGTCAAAGGCTTTTGCAAAATCTAGATAGATCACATCTGTGTCTTTTTCATTTATCATATTTTTGTATATATATTAAACAAATTATTTTTAACCAAATGATCCAATATTTTCTTTTTTATTACCCTCTCATACCCTTTCATAATATGTGATGTTAGACTAACAGGTCTATAATTGCTTGCCTCTAGTCTTGATCCACTTTTGAAGATAGGGGTTATATAAGCTAATTTATGTCTAACATATATCTCACTCATATCTACACTTTGTCTTAGCAGTATTGCAAGCGGCTTCGCGATAGTGTTTGCAGTCTTTTTAACAAAATCGCTGGAACTCCATCTGGTCCGGCTGCTGATCCATTTTTAATTTTGTTTATAGCCTTGACAATATCTGCTTCATTAATATCTATATCCGTTAGATATTCAACATTTTCTTCTCTCATTTCTGTTTCATTATTCTCATTCGCAATTCTTGGCGTGAACTCACTCTTATATTTTTCTGTTAATATGTTGCATATTTCTTTTTTTTCATTCGTTAGCCGTCCTTCAATTCTTACAGGGCCTATTTCTAATCTCCCTTTATTCATCTCTTTTGCATAAGAGTAAAGTACTTTGTTTTTTTATATATATTTTGAAGTGTCCTTTCTTTTAAGTCCCTTTTTTCATTTTCTTTTGACTGTATAATCTTTTGTTCTGCATTTTCTATCTTACATTTTATTTCCATCACTTTCCACACATTTTTTTCTTTTGCAAGATTTTTCTTCCACTTTCTAATTTTCTGAAATAAGATCCTTCTTTCTCTTGGTATGCATGTCTTTTGTTTATTGTTTTTCTTTGGTACATATTTTTCAACAATTTTCTCCAGTATTTTGTATATTATGTCCGTATTTACCTGTATATTATCACTTACAAATACATTTTTCTATTCTTTATTCAGTTCTTCATTTATTTCTATTTTATATTCTTACTATTAAAATTATATTTTCCATATCCTTTCCAACGTTTTGTACTTTGATTAATTCTGTGATCACTTGCTTTGGAATGGACTATTAATTCTATGACATTATGGTCTGATATTCCAGTGCTATTATCTATTATTTCATTAACATAATTCACCTCATTCACAAATACTAGATCTAGGACATTTTCCTTTCTTGTTGGAATGTGGTTTATTTGTTGCTTATTATGTTCTGATAGCATATCTTGAAGCTTTTCAAATTGCCTCTTTTCTTCTGCGCTACTATTACTCTTTTTTTTATATGTATACATACAACCAATTTTTTCTATCCGTTCTTTCCAATCCACGAAAGGAAAGTTAAAATCTCCAGATAGGAGTATATTCCAGTCTTTATGGTTTGTACATATACTATCTATTTTTTTCTATTATAATGTCAAACTCCTTAGTATTTGGGGGTCTGTAAAGTACAATATTCACTAGTTTTCCAGATTCAAATTCTACTGCAATCAATTCACATTCTGTGTTGCTGTATTTTTCACAGACTTTTCCTTAATTTATGTCTCTTCCATATATTGCGGTTCCCCCTTGATTCCTATTTGTTCTGTCAGATCTATAAGTTTGGAAACCCTTTGTCTGGTTATCACTGCCGGTCTCTTGGGAATACCATGTTTTACTTATATTTAATATATCTATTTTTTCAATTTGGGTTAGTTCTTCTAAGAACTCTATTTTCCTTTTAGAGTTACTCGTGACTAAACCCTGTGCATTCATCACTATTATGGTTTGTGTTTCATCCCCATTATTTAATATTGGTAAAAATATGGATTCTCCCATGCTTCCTTCCTGTTCTGATATGATGTTCTTTTCTTCATTTCCCGGAATTCTGTCATTAAAAAATCCAACTTTTCTATTATATTTGCTCTTTTGCCTTCATGTTTATTTTTGTGTGTATACCTGCAATTATCCCCATATCTGTACCAATCCCTGGCATTACAGATGCATTCTTTGTAGTTGGGCTCTAAATGTGCAGATTTGGGTTGAAAGGCCTCATATCTTGGGGCTTTTGGTGCATAGCGCGGTATATACGCGGCCTTCTTTTTTGTTTTTCTTTGTTTAATTTTTGCTTTCAGTTTTCTTTTCAGTTTGCTGAGTTTTCTTACTCTCATTCATGGTTGCAGGATGCATATATCGACAATTTTTTGTTGAAACTGCATCCTTTTCCTTCTTTTAGGTTTTTGCATATTTTTGGATGGAGATCTCTGCATTCGTCTCCATATCCGTCTAAATACGCACATTTACCATATATTTCATAATTATGGCATATCTTTGGATGCTTGTAGTAGCATCTTTCGCCAAATCTGCAATGACCTCTTTTCAGCAAATTGTAGACTATATTTTTCTTTTCTTTTTTTTCTTGTTCTTGCTCTTCCCTAAAAGTATGTAGGTCCGGGTAGAGTCTCTTGGGTCTATTATTTGTTTCCATCTGATAATTTATTTCTTCATAGGTATGTTGTTGGATAGCATCATAAGTTATATCAATGATTTCCTCTGCATCCTTACACATATCCTGTTCATTTTTCTCTTCTTCTTCTTCTTTTTCTTCTTCTTCTTCTTCTTCTTCTTCTTCTTCTTTATCTCCAACTATTTGCAGATTTAGTCTCGTCTTAACCCTGGAACGGTACGGTGGGTCGTCCGCGACCCCGAGCGTCAAAAAAAAGAGGTTTTTCTCACGTGACTCACCCCCGTGACTGAATTTGTGGGTGATCAACCTGCAGTAGGTGTCTCGCCTACACGCTCTAGTAGTGTCCAGATGTGCATTGCTGTAGCTGTACTCCTTCCCCGATTTCTGAGACGCGTCGGGGTCGAGCGCGACCGAGTTTACCCTTCTAAGGTAATTTGCATAATTTTCAAAGTTATTACGTATTATGAAATTGTCGTAGAATGGTGCAACTTGTATAGGTTATCAGTTGTGGAAAGTCTTGGTGGATTGTTTGGCTACCATGTGCATGATTTTTTTTTTAGTTAAAATGTCGTTCATCACCACGAGGACCATTTTACCGCGAGTGCCCCTTTTTCATTTTTTTTCCTTTTTTTACCAAGTCATTTTTCCGTAAGATATTGCCAAATAGTGTCGTAAAACTTTTGCTTTTTTAGTGTTGGAAAGTGTGTCTAGATGATCTGGCTACCCATGCGTGACTTTGTTTTTGTCAGATACGACGTAGTTATTGGTATATTGGGTATTTAACTGCGGTTGCCAATTTCTGTTTTTTTTTTTTATTTGTAAAAATTTACTACGTAGTAAGGAATTGCCGTATATTATTGATTTTTTTTTTCATGTTTATGTGTTAGAAAGTGTGCCTTGATGGTTGGGCTAACACGTGCATGTCTTTTTTTTTATCTGAGATGCCGTATATTAGAATGTTGGGCATTTTACCGCGAGTGCCCCTTTTTCATTTTTTTCATTTTTTTGCCAAGTCATTTTTCCGTAAGATATTGCCAAATAGTGTCGTAAAACTTTTGCTTTTTTAGTGTTGGAAAGTGTGTCTAGATGATCTGGCTACCCATGCGTGACTTTGTTTTTGTCAGATACGACGTAGTTATTGGTATATTGGGTATTTAACTGCGGTTGCCAATATCTGTTTTTTTTCCAATATTTGTAAAAATTTACTACGTAGTAAGGAATTGCCGTATATTATTGGTTTTTTTTTCATGTTTATGTGTTAGAAAGCGTGCCTTGATGGTTGGGCTAACACGTGCATGTCTTTTTTTTTATCTGAGATGCCGTATATTAGAATGTTGGGCATTTTTCCGCGAGTGCCCCTTTTTATTTGTTTTGCATTTTTTTTGCTTAGTCATGTTACCGTAAGGAATTGGCAAAACTTATATTTTTATAGTGTTGGAAAGTGTTTCTAGATGATCTGGCTACCCATGCCTATTTTTTTTAGCCAGATATAGCGTATATATAGGTATGTGTTGGATTTTCCTGTGATTGCCATTTTTTCGTTTTTTCCCATTTCTTTCAAAATTACTACGTACTAAGGAACTATCACAGAGTAATGATTCAATTATATGTTTATTTGTCGGAAAATGTGCCTTGATGGTTTGCCTAGCACGTGGCTGAAATTCTTTTTTTTCTGAAATGCCGTATATTAGAATGGCCATTTTTCCGCGAGTGCCCCTTTTTATATGTTTTGCATTTTTTTGCTTAGTCATGTTACCGTAAGGAATTGGCAAGTAGTGTCGCAAAACTTATAATTTTATAGTGTTGGAAAGTGTTTCTAGATGATCTGGCTACCCATGCCTATCTTTATTTTTAGCCAGATATGGCGTATTTATAGGTATGTGTTCGATTTTCCTGCGATTGCCACTTTTTCGTTTTTTCCCATTTCTTTCAAAATTACTACGTACTAAGGAACTATCACAGAGTAATGATTCCTCTAGATGTTTATTTGTCGGAATATTTTGTTTACTTCTTTTTTGATTGAATATCATCAATTTTTTTTAGCTAAAATATTATATTGTTTCACATTTTTTTTTTCGATTTTATTTCCCTTCAAAAAAGTTTTTTGGGTCAGAATTTTAATTTTATAGTCGTAAAATAATCGACAATTATCCAGCAACCCACCATACAATTTTTATGCATATCCAAGAATAATTAGATTAGTAAATAACACCTTGAAATTGACATACCCTTCCTACATTTCAAGTGGCAGATTAGGGAGTCTGAGTCAGTGTGGTTGGCGGCCATTTTGTGGACATATCCGAAGTGTAAGTTGCCCTATCTATATATATTCTTGTTCCCTATAGAATTTGTGATATTTTGGTATATTTTTTACCTGCATAAATATCATATTATATATTAAATATATGTATTTTTTTACGAAATTTCTAAGTATTTAAAAAATTACCTTTAGATATGGCCCCTGATATAAATGTAATTTACAAAATAATGAAGATTTTTTACAATTTCTATTTTAGGATAACATATGTTTATTCCCTAAAAAAATTAGCCACTTCCTATTTCATTTGGGTACCCAAAAAAATTCATGAAATTTGGACAAATTTTTTTGGCCAAAAAAAGTTACCCTTTTTTTCTCATTTCAGATCTTCACCTCCATGGGTCTGACTTCATCCAAAATACATCAAGATGTGTCCTAAACATTCAAGAATCAATTCCTAAAAGGATTTGTGTATATATGTATAAACTTTTTTTTATGAATTTTTATGTAAGGTCTTTTTTTTCTACTTAATTTTTTAAAATATTTATAATAAATAGTTTTTCTGCAGATGAGTAGTATTTATCTTTACAGTTGTTTTAAGCATTCATTGAAGTTTTTTTTGGCAAAAGAAAAAAGGAGGTTACTGCAAAAACTGATTTTTCAAGAATTTTTTTTTGCCGTCGGGGTCGCGCACGTCCGAGCATACCCTTAAAGGGGTGTCCGAGGAGCGTACCTATCCAGGGTTAATTATATTTTCTATCCAGACTAAGCATGTTGAGCAAAATACCTTTGTGTCTCTTTTTTTATTTTTGCTGTATTTCAGCACATGTAGGGTGTGTTGGAACATGGCAGGCATCACATTTTCTAATGAGTTGTTGAGGATTATTAATGGAATACCATATCATACATGTATTACACCATTTTGGCATTCTTTTTCCCA
>NC_090743.1:64904627-64909627 GCF_036898095.1 Palaemon carinicauda
TTAAGTCTGAACAAAACTTAGATTAAGACAAAAATTTTACGATCTGAAGATTATAATGAATTTAAATATTAAATCTGAATAGACTTCACGCTAGAACAAAAGAAATAAGACTTATGAAAATCATATAATCACTTTTTTCCCTTGAAATCAAATCTGAATACAATATTTGATTTTAATAATTAATAGAAAGAGATAACCAGATCATGATACAAGAACCTTTCATCTTCCTACAGATCCGTTTACAAACACTATAAGAATTTTTATAAATACTCACTACATTTACAAAACCCTGTCACACCAAAACTCTGATATTTCTCTAAACACTTTGAAAACAACACTCTAAGCTGTGTATGAGAGACAGGAGAGGGGGAGATGGCTATGTCTTAAGGGTGGGATTCTCTATCTGATCTATGAAATCCTTTGGTTGCCTTTATATGAAACTTAGCTCCTTCCAGAAGCTTCCAGGAGATCTGGAAGAGGAGGGGGGGGGGGTGGCGGTTGGCCTAACAGCAAGGCCAGAGTTTCCAACTAGATAGAAATGTCTGAGACAAATCCTGGGTTTTTGGGCAACTCTCAAATGCATAGTAACGTACCTGCGAGACGACTCTCCTAGCTAACTCTGCCCACCATTGTCCTCGAAATAAAAAAAAGGTGAGATCTATCACTAGGTTCCTTCAGAATCTTCCAAACACATGGCATAAAGATATTGCATACTTTCTCGCAAACATGACGCAATACCTTAAAAGAATATAAAAGAACATTACATAAGCCTTTGTTCCTATCTTGTATGGTCACATAAAACTCTCAAACAGCTTACATAAGACTTCATAACAAAAATATGTGAAATAAAAAGTGAATTATTGAAAATAACGTAAATTTACATATGCTGACTTGAATGAAGAATACAATGAAATTAACGATGAGAGTCTTACATAATGTCCATATTAAAATTAAATCTACATGAGAGGAACTCCTCTTACAGCCAGGCTATTCATCTCTTCAATGCACAAATGAAATATAAATAGAATCAAGAATAAACTATTGCATTTACTCTACACTAGAACAGCTTTGTAAAATAGCTCCCACCCCCAAAAAGGATTATTTATTCTTGGCTTGAATCCATTGATTCACCCCAAGATAAATAATCTGTTACCACATTATCTTTACCTGATATATACTTTACATTAATACGATGCGGTTACAAAAATAATGACCACCTATTTAACCTTTGATTATTATTTTTCATCATAATAACAAAATTTGAAGGATTATGATCCGAATACACTGTAATCTCTTCATTTTGTGGTTGATTCACATACACTAAAAACTTGTTTATTACTGCGATCAGCACCACTAGTTCCATTTCAACTATCGAGTCGACTCGTTGCTGCTTTAAAGGTATCCACACTGTTTGGGTTTGTGCTGTTCGTCTTGTAAACGTAGGCTAGTTTATTTTCCTCTCCGACGTTTCCCAACTGTTCCTTCATCTTCGCATTCAGTAAAGACGAATTATCCTTAATCCCTTGTGAGACTGCTTTTGGATCATTTGACCAACATTCCTTACTGACATGGCCTCTCTTACCACACTTAAAACAGACAATATCAACCTTCTGCATGTCTTTCACGATACTTGAAGAAGGACGATTCGGCGATTGTTACTGTGGTACTATTGCATTATGCTTAGTAACATTACCAGTGCTATTTCTGCAGTAACTATTAAACCTGTTCACATAGTTATTACTGAACTGGTTTCCATGGTTTGGCAAATACTTGACACTTGGTCAGAATGACGGATGAAACTTTATGCCAGAGGAGGGTTTACGACTGATAATATTATTATAATCTTCACTCAGCGAAGTGGTTTTATCTAGTTTTTTCACCTCTTTATCTCTCTCAAGTCTGTTCGAATATGTTCAGGAATTTCTCGCAGATACTGTGCTAGTACTATCAATTCTTCTAAATCAGCCATTTCTCTTACATTAGCAGACTCTGTCCATCTCTTAAAACATCGTTATATCTGATAAGTGTAATCCATGAAAGTCATTTCCTAGTCCTTCCACGAACTTCGGAAATTTTCCTTATAATATTCAGGGGTCACCTAGAATACCTGCAGCACGCTCCTCTTTACTTCTTGATACTCCTTTCTCTGGTCCTGAGATAGAGAAAGGTATGCACTGCGGCCCTTCCCAATCAATAAGTTTTGCAATAACACAGTCCATTTATTCTAGGGCCATTTCATCATCGATGCGACCGTTTCAAAATGATTGAAGAACTCAAGTCGACCCTCTTCTGTGAACCTTGGAATTAACCTCTAGACATTCAACACATTAAACACGGGTTCATGCCTAGCAAGGGGTACCTCTGACTGCATTGCCGACTGTGCACGGGCGTTCAACAGCTCCAATTCCCGCACATGTCGCGCAATCTCTCTCGCCTCTTCCATCTCCCTTTCTTCTCATTCCCTCAATTTTTCTTCTCTTTTTCTTTCTTTTTCTTCTAGTTCTTTTTCTTTTTCTTCCACCCTCTTTGCATATCTTGCTTCTTCTGCCTGTCTTTCTTCTCGTCTTGCTTCCATTTCTTTCGCAAGTCGTACTTCCTCTGCTATCATATTTAACTTAAGCAAAATCTCCCTCCCTGCAATTCAGCAACTCTCAGCCTTTAACATCCCTTTCTGCTTTCATACCTTCAGCTTGTGGGTCAACTGGTCCTAGCTTCGCTAAGAATTCTTCCTGAGCTCCCTAAAACAGTTCACATGCTGCCACAATATTTTCTACCGACAGCTTTCCCGAGTTTATCAACGTTTCTAAGGCTAGACACTTCATTTGGGCTTTAATCATCCACCTCGTTGCATGACCACCACATGCCATTTAGATGGAGAGCCACTGAGTTATAATTATATTAGCGTTTGATAATTCCTGAACATTTGGTTTATTCAAAAACTATTGTATATCAATATATACATATTATATATATATATATATATATATATATATATATATATATATATATATATATATATATATATATATATATATATATATCCCTGGAACGGTACGGTGGGTCGTCCGCGACCCCGAGCGTCAAAAAAGAGGTTTTTCTCACGTGACTCACCCCCGTGACTGAATTTGTGGGTGATCGACCTGCAGTAGGTGTCTCGCCTACACGCTCTAGTAGTGTCCAGATGTGCATTGCTGTAGCTGTACTCCTTCCCCGATTTCTGAGACGCGTCGGGGTCGAGCGCGACCGAGTTTACCCTTCTAAGGTAATTTGCATAATTATCAAAGTTATTACGTATTATGAAATTGTCGTAGAATGGTGCAACTTGTATAGGTTATCAGTTGTGGAAAGTCTTGGTGGATTGTTTGGCTACCATGTGCATGATTTTTTTTTTAGTTAAAATGTCGTTCATCACCACGAGGACCATTTTACCGCGAGTGCCCCTTTTCCATTTTTTTAAATTTTTTTGCCAAGTAATTTTTCCGTAAGATATTGCCAAATAGTGTCGTAAAACTTTTGTTTTTTTAGTGTTGGTAAGTGTGTCTAGATGGTCTGGCTACCCATGCGTGACTTTGTTTTTGTCAGATACGACGTAGTTATTGGTATATTGGATATTTAACTGCGGTTGCCAATTTCTGTTTTTTTTTCAATATTTGTAAAAATTTACTACGTAGTAAGGAATTGCCGTATATTATTGATTTTTTTTCATGTTTATGTGTTAGACAGTGTGCCTTGATGGTTGGGCTAACACGTGCATGTCTTTTTTTTTATCTGAGATGCCGTATATTAGAATGGTGGGCATTTTACCGCGAGTGCCCCTTTTTCATTTTTTTTTCATTATTTTGCCAAGTCATTTTTCCGTAAGATATTGCCAAATAGTGTCGTAAAACTTTTGCTTTTTTAGTGTTGGAAAGTGTGTCTAGATGATCTGGCTACCCATGCGTGACTTTGTTTTTGTCAGATACGACGAAGTTATTGGTATATTGGGTATTTAACTGCGGTTGCCAATTTCTGTTTTTTTTCAATATTTGTAAAAATTTACTACGTAGTAAGGAATTGCCGTATATTATTGATTTTTTTTTCATGTTTATGTGTTAGAAAGTGTGCCTTGATGGTTGGGCTAACACGTGCATGTCTTTTTTTATCTGAGATGCCGTATATTAGAATGTTGGGCATTTTTCCGCGAGTGCCCCTTTTTATTTGTTTTGCATTTTTTTGCTTAGTCATGTTACTGTAAGGAATTGGCAAGTAGTGTCGCAAAACTTATATTTTTATAGTGTTGGAAAGTGTTTCTAGATGATCTGGCTACCCATGCCTATTTTTTTTTAGCCAGATATAGCGTATATATAGGAATGTGTTCGATTTTCCTGTGATTGCCATTTTTTCGTTTTTTCCCATTTCTTTCAAAATTACTACGTACTAAGGAACTATCACAGAGTAATGATTCATTTAGATGTTTATTTGTCGGAAAATGTGCCTTGATGGTTTGCCTAGCACGTGGCTGAAATTTTTTTTTCTGAAATGCGTATAATAAAATGTTGGCCATTTTTCCGCGAGTGCCCCTTTTTATTTGTTTTTCATTTTTTTACTTAGTCATATTACCGTAAGGAATTGGCAAGAAGTGTCGCAAAACTTATATTTTTATAGTGTTGGAAAGTGTTTCTAGATGATCTGGCTACCCATGCCTATCTTTTTTTTTAGCCAGATATGGCGTATATATAGGTATGTGTTCGATTTTCCTGCGATTGCCACTTTTTCGTTTTTTCCCATTTCTTTCAAAATTACTACGTACTAAGGAACTATCACAGAGTAATGATTCCTCTAGATGTTTATTTGTCGGAATATTTTGTTTACTTCTTTTTTGATTGAATATCATCAATTTTTTTTAGCTAAAATATTATATTGTTTTACATTTTTTTTTCGATTTTATTTCCCTTCAAAAAAGTTTTTTTGGGTCAGAATTTTAATTTTATAGTCGTAAAATAATTGACAATTATCCAGCA
>NC_090743.1:64914627-64917127 GCF_036898095.1 Palaemon carinicauda
ACATTAAATGCAACTAATGATGCCAAGATGGCTCATCAAGTTTACCTACCTGGGGAGACACCAACACCAATAATATTTTTTCATACAACTTAAAACTTCCTGACTATGGCTACGTTATGAACATGGCACTGTGCATTGGGCACTAATGCCGTGAGAACACATCTCTCTCATCTAAAATCTTTAGGTGCTTGACCCTCCAGTTGTAGTTCTGGAGGTCTATGCCCCACCTCATGAGTCCTTTATTCTTCTTACGTAGCTCAGTTAAGTATGTTGCTGGGTTATGGTCTGTTAGGACTGTCAGTGGGTTGAGTTAGAGCGATGCCCTTGGCACTACTTGGTTTAAATTACCGGTGACTTGGCATGGATGGCAGGAGGTTACGGAAGCCTTAACACTTTTCTGCAAGTCCGGCCAGAAGAAATGAGGCTGGAGCAGTTGGATTGTGCGCTTCACCCCAGAGTGCCCTCCCAGTCCCTCATGGGCCATTCGTAGCACCGACAAGCGGGAATTACTGGGGACAGCTACATGCTGGTGCAGGGCCTCAGCAGGATCGTCAGGGCCTCGGGTGATTCTGAGGAGCACCCCATCCTTCTGCAGAAAGTTCTCCTTTGAGAGAGTAATCATTTCAGCCGAATAGGCAGCTTCCCTGTATTTTTTCAATGTCTCGTCCGACAGCTGAAATCTGATGGGCTCTGTCTGGCTCCTTTGGGTCTCTAGACTGATGGGTGTTTTCCCTTTTGCCTCCTCTGAGACCTCTGGCCTGGTGGTTGAGGCAGCCCTATAGCCAGTGGTGGTCACTAGCACAGCTTCATCCGAATGGACTTCTAGAGTAAGAGGCTCAGACTCATTGCAGGCAAGGGGAGACTCTTGGGCCTCCTCCCTTAGCCAAGCTACCTCACCAGGGTCAATGTTACCTAGCCAGTCGTCTTCCCCTGCAGGTCGCATCCTCACAGTTGTGGGCTCCGGCTTGGCAGCCTTCGTGCACCTGAGGGGCACTCGCTGTACTGCCTTCATGGGCTCTTGACCCAAGCGCAAGTTGTAGCTCTCATATCAGAGATCACTCACTGTCCCTAGTACGCACTTATTATGGAGCTGGGGCGTGGTTATCTGGAACTCCACTGTAGGGAGTTCTTTGGTGACTCCTTCAAGGCTTTCGACCTCCCTGCAGTTGTCCTGCTGGACGTTGGCACCATTAGGTTGAGGTAGCGAGTTACTGAGCTGGACTAATCAAGCGTCTATTTCCCGCTTCTTTAATTCATATGATCTCGCTCTTTCTCTCGCATACCGCATTCTTTCTTGCTCCGTTCTTCTCCGGGCATTGGCTTCATCCGTGAGTTCCCGCACATACCTTCGCAATGCCTCTCCCTCATAGCCTTGTCGTTCTGCCAAATCCACAAATGCACCGATCTCAGCAGCAGTCATTTTGCTAAATTCTTGTGGAGACAGCAACCAAAACAAACTCAACAGCACAAGGTACGATGTTGACCGTACTAGAAATTACACGGAGGGGAAAGACGCTCTAGCCTACGCAAGAGTCTCACGGAAGAAAGAATAAAGATGGAGATGGGCAAAATGTACACTGGCTGTAAAGAATACTTCTTCAGGAAAGACCCTTTACCAAATAGTAAGTCTCGCAAGTAATTGAACAGGAGCCTAACTTGAAAAACAGGGAGGACACCAATGGGTGCGTGCGTAGGCTGTCTGGTTGCAATGCGTCTAAAACAAGTAACAATATATATAAAAACTGTGCTAGACAATAAAAGATGGAATCACAACTATGGGTAACCCTCTATGCTAGACATAAAACAAAAATGGAATCACAACTATGGGTAATCCTCTAAGCTAGTAATAGAAAAAAAATGGAATCACAACTATGGGTGAACCTTGATGCTAGTCATAAAAAAATGGAATCACAACTATGGGTGACCCTCTATGCTAGTCATAAGAAAATGGAATAACAACTATGGGTAATCCTCCAGGCTAGTCATAAAAAAAATGGAATCACAACTATGGGTGAACCTCTAAGCTAGTCATAAGAAAATTGGAATCACCGCTATGGGTGACACAATATGCTAGACATAAAAAAACCTCTATGCAAGTCATAAAAAAATGGAATTACAACAATGGGTGAACCTCTATGCTAGTCATAAAAAAATGGAATCACAACTATGGGTGAACCTCTATGCTAGTCTTAAAAAAATGGAATCACAACTATGGGTGAACCTCTATGCTTGTCATAAAAAAATGGAATAACAACTATGGATGAACCTCTATGCTAGTAATGAAAATAATGGAATCACAACGGTGGGTGACCCTCTATGCTAGTCATAAAAAAATGGAATCACAACTATGGGTAACCCTCTATGCTAGTCATAAGAAAAATGGAATCACAACTATGGGTGAATCTCTATGCTAGTAATAAAAAAATTGAATCACGACTAAGGGTGACCCTCTCTACTAGCCACAAAAACAAAATTGGAATCACAACAATGGATGACCCTC
>NC_090743.1:64922127-64932127 GCF_036898095.1 Palaemon carinicauda
TCGTACATATTTTTCAACAATTTTCTCCAGTATTTTGTACATTATGTCCGTATTTACCTGTATATTATCACTTACAAATACATTTTTCCATTCTTTATTCAGTTCTTCATTTATTTCTATTTTATATTCTTACTATTAAAATTATATTTTCCATATCCTTTCCAACGTTTTGTACTTTGATTAATTCTGTGATCACTTGCTTTGGAATGGACTATTAATTCTATGACATTATGGTCTGATATTCCAGTGCTATTATCTATTATTTCATTAACATAATTCACCTCATTCACAAATACTAGATCTAGGACATTTTCCTTTCTTGTTGGAATGTGGTTTATTTGTTGCTTATTATGTTTTGATAGCATATCTTGAAGCTTTTCAAATTGCCTCTTTTCTTCTGCGCTACTATTACTCTTTTTTTTATATGATTACATACAACCAATTTTTTCTATCCGTTCTTTCCAATCCACGAAAGGAAAGTTAAAATCTCCAGATAGGAGTATATTCCAGTCTTTATGGTTTGTACATATACTATCTATTTTTTTCTATTATAATGTCAAACTCCTTAGTATTTGGGGGTCTGTAAACTACAATATTCACTAGTTTTCCAGATTCAAATTCTACTGCAATCAATTCACATTCTGTGTTGCTGTATTTTTCCCAGACTTTTCCTTAATTTAAGTCTCTTCCATATATTGCGGTTCCCCCTTGATTCCTATTTGTTCTGTCAGATCTATAAGTTTGGAAACCCTTTGTCTGGTTATCACTGCCGGTCTCTTGGGAATACCATGTTTTACTTATATTTAATATATCTATTTTTTCAATTTGGGTTAGTTCTTCTAAGAACTCTATTTTCCTTTTAGAGTTACTCGTGACTAAACCCTGTGCATTCATCACTATTATGGTTTGTGTTTCATCCCCATTATTTGATATTGATAAAAATATGGATTCTCCCATGCTTCCTTCCTGTTCTGATATGATGTTCTTTTCTTCATTTCCCGGAATTCTGTCATTAAAAAATCCAACTTTTCTATTATATTTGCTCTTTTGCCTTCATGTTTATTTTTGTGTGTATACCTGCAATTATCCCCATATCTGTACCAATCCCTGGCATTACAGATGCATTCTTTGTAGTTGGGCTCTAAATGTGCAGATTTGGGTTGAAAGGCCTCTTATCTTGGGGCTTTTGGTGCATAGCGCGGTATATACGCGGCCTTCTTTTTTGTTTTTCTTTGTTTAATTTTTGCTTTCAGTTTTCTTTTCAGTTTGCTGAGTTTTCTTACTCTCATTCATGGTTGCAGGATGCATATATCGACAATTTTTGTTGAAACTGCATCCTTTTCCTTCTTTTAGGTTTTTGCATATTTTTGGATGGAGATCTCTGCATTCGTCTCCATATCCGTCTAAATACGCACATTTACCATATATTTCATAATTATGGCATATCTTTGGATGCTTGTAGTAGCATCTTTCGCCAAATCTGCAATGACCTCTTTTCAGCAAATTGTAGACTATATTTTTCTTTTCTTTTTTTCTTGTTCTTGCTCTTCCCTAAAAGTATGTAGGTCCGGGTAGAGTCTCTTGGGTCTATTATTTGTTTCCATCTGATAATTTATTTCTTCATAGGTATGTTGTTGGATGGCATCATAAGTTATATCAATGATTTCCTCTGCATCCTTACACATATCCTGTTCATCTTCTTCTTCTTCTTCTTCTTCTTCTTCTTCTTCTTCTTCTTCTTCTTCTTCTTCTTCTTCTTCTTTATCTTCAACTATTTGCAGATTTAGTCTCGTCTTAATTATATTTTCTTTCCAGACTAAGCATGTTGAGCAAAATACCTTTGTGTCTCTTTTTTTTATTTTTTGCTGTATTTCAGCACATGTAGGGTGTGTTGGAACATGGCAGGCATCACATTTTCTAATGAGTTGTTGAGGATTATTAATGGAATACCATATCTTACATGTATTACACCATTTTGGCATTCTTTTTCCCAATGCATCAATCAGCATATTCACCATATTAGACTTCTTATTGTTCTTTGATGGAATGTGTTGATTGATGTAAACTTTCTTTATAAGTCTCTTTATCACTTGGATCTTCTCTGGAATTTTTTCTATTATTTTGCTGATGTTTTCCGCAGATTTGCTTCAATTTATTGGATCATATTGTTTCAATATGTCTGCGAATATTTTTCCGTCACACTGGTTGGAGTTACTAGTGACCTCTGTTATCAGACGGTCGAGCTCTTGTTTCGCCAACTCATGGAATTTAATTTGGCTGACTGCTGTATTATAGAGTGCCATCTTGATCAGATTTTTATCAATTCACAAGATAACTATCCTATGCCAACATTTTATCCCACTTTTCTGCCCTCAAACTAATCACCGACTATTCACGAAAACTTGTAGCTATATTGCACTCGATAGCCTTTTGTTATCCGCGTTAAATCAGGATATTTTTAGGGACACACAAATGTATTCACTCACCGGCACAAAGATACAACTCAGAGAGAGAGAGAGAGAGAGAGAGAGAGAGAGAGAGAGAGAGAGAGAGAGAGATAAACTATTTAATAAAAAGTAAATCTAACTCATTTTCAAATAATCATGAAATTATCAAGAAAAGGTGTCTCGTTTTAGTCCAGTATCACCAGAACGTCAGCCAGGAAAGTCCAACACCCCAAGCTGCGGCTTCCCCAGTCGACAGCTTAAACTCACGGTCCCCAGCTGGGATCGATCTGCTGCGAAGCGAATGCCTGACGGATACGTTATTACTGCACTAACCAGGAGGTTAGTAGGGGACAATTAATAGAAGATATCTACCCTCAGTGACTGAAAACAGCCGACGATTCTATCATCTACTAATCACAATTAGCGATATTGACTGTGGATATTTATCGTCACCTCAAAAAAAAAAAAAAAAAAAAATAGTTATTAGCTTCCTTCTCCTGTCCTTTATGTTTTTCTAACCTCCAAAACTTTTATTATTTCCCTCAGCATTTGGACCTGGCAAAAACATTCGTTATCCCACCCCTCTCTCAGGCATCTGCGAATGGCCGATGAAGAGAACAATAACAACGAAGAATAAAAGTCAATACACAGTACAAATATTGGGTAAATGGAGCTCTTGGGAGCATGTATATGAAGCAATAATTATATTGAAGGAATTGAAGTTGTTTTAGATTATATATTTTCAATTATTTATCATAAGTCTCATTTTCCTTTCGCAATTTTCATGAGGAAGACAAGGTCACATGACGTTCATAACTAGAGTGGTGGGTGGCAGGAAGTGGACGGTTTTTTTCCGCTATTCCTGGTTGGACTGAGATAGAAGGTTTTATTTGGAAGGAGTATAATTATGTGTGCGTCTATGTGTGTGTTTGCGACACCCTCTAATGCTTGATAGTCTCTAGTGGTGTGTGCAACCTCACCATCCTTGTGAGGTTGGGATGGTTGGTTTGGGGAATGCTATACATCTACCTATAGAATCAACAGTAGCCATTGCCAGGCTCTCACTAATCCTAGTTTGGGTGGAGAGGGCCCTGGGATGTTGATCATAAATATACATTACATATATATATATATATATATATATATATATATATATATATATATATATATATATATGTATATATATATATATATATATATATATATATATATATATATATATATATATATATATATATATATATATATGTATATATATATTGTATATATATATATATATATATATATATATATATATATATATATATATATATATATATATACATATATATATATATGTATATATATATATATATATATATATATATATATATATATATATATATATATATATATATTTAATCATTATACGATGGGAACTAAAAATATATTATACTATGGTCTCGTGTCTGGGAACCAAACATATAAAACTATATATATTACGGCTGGGAAGCTCAACAACCTCTCGAATCCTAAACTCACCTTTTTGCTTTCACATTAAATCTGTTACACTTAGAAATACTAATACCCGAACTCTGAGACAGTTATATAACTCCCAGACAGCAATATATATAACAATGAATATCCAACGGTCTCTTAAGTACACTCAAAACTAAACTAGGCAATTATTCTTAAGAATTATTTAAAACCATTGCTTACTACAATTCTTTAGAGGATACGAGCGATGTTTTATTAAACACTGATGACTGGAATAACACACACTTTACAAAAACAAATATATTCTACATAACTTACAACACTTTGAAAGAATTCACATAAAACAAATAAATTATTCGAATATTAAGTCTGAACAAAACTTAGATTAAGACAAAAATTTTACGATCTGAAGATTATAATGAATTTAAATATTAAATCTGAATAGACTTCACGCTAGAACAAAAGAAATAAGACTTATGAAAATCTTATAATGACTTTTTTCACTTGAAATTAAATCTGAATACAATATTTAATTTTAATAATTAATAGAAAGAGATAACCAGATCATGATACAAGAACCTTTCATCTTCCTACAGATCCGTTTACACTATAAGAATTTTTATAAATACTCACTACATTTACAAAACCCTGTCACACCAAAACTCTGATATTTCTCTAAACACTTTGAAAACAACACTCTAAGCTGTGTATGAGAGACAGGAGAGGGGGAGATGGCTATGTCTTAAGGGTGGGATTCTCTATCTGATCTATGAAACCCTTTGGTTGCCTTTATATGAAACTTAGCTCCTTCCAGACGCTTCCAGGAGATCTGGAAGAGGAGGGGGGGGGGGGGGTGGCGGTTGGCCTAACAGCAAGGCCAGAGTTTCCAACTAGATAGAAATGTCTGAGACAAATCCTGGGCTTTTGGGCAACTCTCAAATGCATAGTAACGTACCTGCGAGACGACTCTCCTAGCTAGCTCTGCCCACCTTTGTCCTCGAAATAAAAAAAAGTGAGATCTATCACTAGGTTCCTTCAGAATCTTCCAAACACATGGCATAAAGATATTGCATACTTTCTCGCAAACATGACGCAATACCTTAAAAGAATATAAAAGAACATTACATAAGCCCTTGTTCCTATCTTGTATGGTCACATAAAACTCTCAAACAGCTTACATAAGACTTCATAACAAAAATATGTGAAATAAAAAGTGAATTATTGAAAATAACGTAAATTTACATATACTGACTTGAATGAAGAATACAATGAAATTAACGATGAGAGTCTTACATAATTTCCATACTAAAATTAAATCTACATGATAGGAACTCCTCTTACAGCCTGGCTATTCATCTCTTCAATGCACAAATGAAATATAAATAGAATCAAGAATAAACTATTGCATTTACTCTACACTAGACCAGCTTTGTAAGATAGCTCCCACCCCCAAAAAGGATTATTTATTCTTGGCTTGAATCCATTGATTCACCCCAAGATAAATAATCTGCAACCACATTATCTTTACCTGATATATACTTTACATTAATACAATGCGGTTACAAAAATAATTACCACCTATTTAACCTTTGATTATTATTTTTCATCATAATAACATAATTTGAAGGATTATGATCCGAATACACTGTAATCTCTTCATTTTGTGGTTGATTCACATACACTAAAAACTTGTTTATTACTGCGATCAGCACCACTAGTACCATTTCAACTGTCGAGTCGACTCGTTGCTGCTTTAAAGGTATCCACACTGTTTGGGTTTGTGCTGTTCGTCTTGTAAACGTAGGCTAGTTTATTTTCCTCTCCGACGTTTCCCAACTGTTTCTTCATCTTCGCATTCAGTAAAGACGAATTATCCTTAATCCCTTGTGAGACTGCTTTGGGATCATTTGACCAACATTCCTTACTGACATGGCCTCTCTTACCACACTTAAAACAGACAATATCAACCTTCTGCATGTCTTTCACGATACTTGAAGAAGGACGATTCGACGATTGTTACTGTGGTACTATTGCATTATGTTTAGTAACATTACCAGTGCTATTTCTGCAGTAACTATTAAACCTGTTCACATAGTTATTACTGAACTGGTTTCCATGGTTTGGCAAATACTTGACACTTGGTCAGAATGACGGATGAAACTTCATGCTAGAGGAGGGTTTACGACTGATAATATTATAATCTTCACTCAGCGAAGTGGTTTTATCTAGTTTCTTCACCTCTTTATCTCTCTCAAGTACGTTCGAATATGTTCAGGAATTCCTCGCAGATACTGTGCTAGTACTATCAATTTTTCTAAATCAGCCATTTCTCTTACATTAGCAGACTCTGTCCATCTCTTAAAACATCGTCATATCTGATAAGTGTAATCCATGAAAGGCATTTCCTAGTCCTTCCACAAACTTCGGAAATTTTCCTTATAATATTCAGGGGTCACCTAGAATACCTGCAGCACGATCCTCTTTACTTCTTGATACTCCTTTCTCTGGTCCTGAGATAGAGAAAGGTATGCACTGCGGCCCTTCCCAATCAATAAGTTTTGCAATAACACAGTCCATTTATTCTAGGGCCATTTCATCATCGATGCGACCGCTTCAAAATGATTGAAGAACTCAAGTCGACCCTCTTCTGTGAACCTTGGAATTAACCTCTGGACATTAGACACATTAAACACGGGTTCATGCCCACCAAGGGGTACCTCTGACTGCATTGCCGACTGTGCACGGGCGTTCAACAGCTCCAATTCCCGCACATGTCGCGCAATCTCTCTCGCCTCTTCCATCTCCCTTTCTTCTCATTCCCTCAATTTTTCTTCTCTATCTTTCTTTTTCTTCTAGTTCTTTTTCTTTTTCTTCCACCCCCTTTGCATATCTTGCTTCTTCTGCCTGTCTTTCTTCTCGTCTTGCTTCCATTTCTTTCGCAAGTCGTACTTCCTCTGCTATCATATTCAACTTAAGCAAAATCTCCCTCCCTGCAATTCATCAACTCTCAGCCTTTAACATCCCTTTCTGCTTTCATACCTTCAGCTTGTGGGTCAACTGGTCCTAGCTTCGCTAAGAATTCTTCCTGAGCTCCCTAAAACAGTTCACATGCTGCCACAATATTTTCTACCGACAGCTTTCCCGAGTTTATCAACGTTTCTAAGGCTAGACACTTCATTTGGGCTTTAATCATCCACCTCGTTGCATGACCACCACATGCCATTTAGATGGAGAGCCACTGAGTTATAATTATATTAGCGTTTGATAATTCCTGAACATTTGGTTTATTCAAAAACTATTGTATATTAAACTGTGTCCTCTTGTAGTTTAACAATATCGAATATCATTCTGCAATACACAAAATCTTAGCAACACTGTACTATTCAAATCATTAATCAAAACACGAACCTGTTATCACCAATATTTAAAACAGACTCGCTCGACCCCAAGGGTCTGGGCAACAAAATATATATTGTACGATGATTGCTCCCGGGTCTGAGAACCAAAAATATATCATACTATGGTCTCGTGTCTGAGAACCAAACATATAATATTATATATATTACAGCTGGGAAGCTAAACAACTTCTCAAATTCCAAACTCACCTAATTGCTTTTACATCTGTTGCACTTGGAAATATTAATACCCGAACTCTGAGACAGTTACATAACTCCTAGACAGCAATATATATAACACTGGATATCCAAAGGTCTTTTAAGTACACTAAAAAATAAACTAGGTAATTATTCTTAAGAATTATTTAAAACCATCACTTACTATAATTCTTTACAGGATACGAGCGAGGTTTTAGTAAACACTAATGACTGGAATAACACACTCTTTACAGTTGACTTTGAATATTAAATCTGAATAAACCTTAGACTAAGACAAAAGGAATAATACTTAAGAAAATTATGCAATCACTTGTTTCACTTGAAATAAAATCTGAATACAATATTTAATTATGATACTTAATAAAAATAGATTATCAGATCACGATACAAGTACCTTTCACCTTCCTACAGGGCCGTTTACAAAACCTCTAAGTAAATTTTTATAAATACTCAGCATGTTTACAAAACCCTGTCATACCAAAACTCTGATATTTCACTAAACACTTTGGAAACATTACTCTGAGCTGTGTATGAAAGAGAGGAGAGGGGGAGATGGCTATGTCTTAAGGTTGGGATTCTCTATCTGATCTGTGTAACCCTTTGGTCACTTTTATATCAAACTTAGCTACTTCCAGAAGCTTCCAGGAGATCTGGAAGTGTGATGGTTTGGCCTAACAGCTATACCAGAGTTTCCAACTAGATAAAAATGTCATGAGACGAATCCTAGGTTTTCAGGCAACTCTCAGATGCATAGCAACACACCCGCGACATGACTCTCCTAGCTAACTCTGCCCACCTTTGTCCTCAAAATAAAAAAAAAGATGAGATCTATCACTGGGTTCCTCCAGAATCTTCCAAAGCACATGGCACGAAAAAAATACGTATTTTCTTTCAAACATAACGCAATACCTCATAAAAATATAAAAGAACATTACATAAGCTCTTGTTCCTATCTCATATGGTTACAAAAAACTCTCAAACAGTTTATGTAAGACTTCGTAACAGAAATACATGAAATAAAAAATGAATTCTTAAAATATACCGAGAATTCACATATACTAACTTGAATGAAAGATACAATAAAATTAATGACGAAAGTCTTACGTGATTCACATAATAAACTTAAATCTTCACGAGAGGAACTCATCTTATAGGCTGGCTATTCATCTCTTCAATGCACAAATGAAATATAAATAGAATCACTAATAAACTATTGTATTTACTCTATACTACACCACCTTTGTAAGAATATATATACAGTGATACCTCTGGATACGAAAGTTTCTGCTTACGAAAAATTCAGGATACGAAAAGCGATTCGAAGATTTTTATGCCCCAGTAAACGAATAAAATTTCAGGATACGAAAAGTTTACGAGATCCCAACTCGTCGCCGAGAGTAATTTTAAAAAGCGCGC
Source organism: Palaemon carinicauda (assembly GCF_036898095.1). Lineage (NCBI taxonomy): Eukaryota > Metazoa > Arthropoda > Malacostraca > Decapoda > Palaemonidae > Palaemon > Palaemon carinicauda. The sequence goes on from NC_090743.1 coordinate 64,931,081, forward strand.
GCCGCCAGACTTTGAACTTGGGTAAACTCACTTACAGCCTACTGCTCATCCATTGGTTATCTCCCTATTCAGATGCTAGCTGACGCCATAAGATCCTGCTTTCCTATTGGTCGGCAACTATCCCACCTTGCTTACGCACGGGCGTTCATCTCTCTCTCTCTCTTTTCGTTCCGACTGCGGTATCGTTAACAGACATTGTGTGCTTTCGCTTGTTTGACGTAGTGTTAAATACATTCGTACGCCACGTGTTATCGTTATTAAACATTCGTTACTGTGCCTTCTACTGTATTAGTGTTTACTATACATAGTACTGTATATAACGTATGTAGTGTATTACGTATTGAGCTTAATACTGTAGCCATGGTCCCAAGAATGTTGCCGAAGGAAAGAAGAAGAAGACGATGCTCTCGATGGAGACGAAACTCGAAATCGTGAAAAAGTACGAGTCTGGCATGCGTTTAAGTGCGATCGCCAAGGAGTATGGCCGGAATCCATCTACGATAGGCACCATCCTGAAGCAGAAGGCGGCCATCAAAGCAGCGGCACCTTCTAAGGGCGTCACTATTTTCTCCAACAAGAGAACCCACGTGCATGACGAGATGGAGAGGCTGCTTCTTGTGTGGATCAAAGAAAAAGAGATCTCAGGAGACACCATCACTGAGACTACAATTTGCCAGAAGGCCTCCACCATTTTTGGTGATCCCGTGCGTTCTCAGGCCGAAGAAGGGGCAGGAGAAGGAACATCCCAGCAGGAACCCCCAGAGTTCAAGGCTTCTCGGGGGTGGTTCGAGAAATTCAAGAAAAGGACTGGTATTCATTCAGTGGTACGGCATGGGGAGGCAGCCAGCTCGGACACGAACGCCGCCGAAGCCTTTGTTAAAACGTTTGAAGAGTTGACTCTGCAGGAAGGCTACAGTTCGCAGCAAGTTTTCAATTGCGACAAAACTGGGCTTTTTTGGAAGAAAATGCCTCGTCGGACGTTCATCACGGCGGAGGAGAAGAGGCTACCCAGACATAAGCCTATGAAGGACAGGCTTACCCTTGCTT
>NC_090743.1:64939627-64944627 GCF_036898095.1 Palaemon carinicauda
TTTTTCTTAAGACTTCTGCAGCTAAAATACAGAGTACCCAAAGTGAAAAAAAAATCATAACATCAGTTTTACACAACCTCATCAATAACCTCCGTCTGTGTTGCGGCCTATACAGGTTACTTGGGCGGGACAGGGGTAAGAATATATTTTCCTCCATCCCTCGATTTTACTTATCCGGGCTTATGGCACAATTTCGAAACATAACTCACCACTACCGTTTCGCCATTTATTTGAATCACTACAACACTTGCACTTGCAACTTTCAACCGGTCGCTACTAGCCGTTTTCTCGAGAAAATCATTCATCTTCCCGCCATTCTCTTGTAGCATTAAGTATAAGGTATTCACATCTACACATTCTCTAACACTGCCTATCCTCAAGGCTGAACTTTAATCACACAGCCACTTGCCATTCGAGAACCGCCCAGGCCCCAGCAACCAGGAATCATATAAATACATGAATAATACAGCATCCACCTGACGGATCTCACTTGACCTATTTAACCTCTGATTGTTTTTAGGTTCATTCAGCAATGGTATAGTATTGCCACACTCAGCAAAATTACCACAACATTTTACATATACATTAAGCATCAACATAAGAAGACATTGTTATCATCAAGTTTATTTAAAACATATCAAAAGAAGAAATGACGTCTGTTCAAGCAACAACAAGAGCAAAGAAAAAAAAAATTCTACTCACCAACTAGAGGGATGTCACTTATGCAAGGGTAAGGAGGAACACTTTTGAAAACCACCTCCTCAGGCACCACATATATGTGTGCCTGATGATGCTCAGACTCTGAGCCATTAACAATTCTTTGTATCACAACTGTGTTAGACCTAACCATCTTTACTCAGTACGGACCCTAAAACGCTGGCTCTAGTTTGTGTTTCCAAGGTTGTAATCATTTCAAATACAGACGATCACCCACAAATACTTTTACTGGTGCGGTTTTGAACCGACCATCATACTTTGAGCTGTGATTTTCATTAGCTCTTTTCAAAAACCTTTCTGTGGTGTTCATTACTCTCCTCAATAGATTTAATAAATATACACGGCATTGCTCAGTTAAATAATTTGGCAATTATTGCTAATTAATGAGTACCGTATATGGTAACACAGGATCCTGTCCATACACTAAAAAGAAAGGCCTTTCCCTGAGCAAAGCATTATACGCAATGATCAAAGCTAGCTCAGAGGTAGGAAGCATGACGTTCCAATGAAGGGGGTCATCATCCAGTAAGTAACACAAAATTTGCACTACTTCCCTATTAAATGATTCTGCTAAGCCATTTGCTCAAGACCTATATGCAGTCACTGAAAAGTTCTCAATTTTCATCAAGTCCGTGACCGATTTCACCACATTTATAAACTCGAGACCATTATCACTTATCCAAATTTTTGGGCAACCAAACCTAGTAATGAAAGAACACAGCACCTGGGCTAATGAATTTGCTGATTTATCCAACATAGCGTAAGTATGAGTGTATTGAGTAAATACATCCACAAATACACATATATACTTATGTTGTGTTAACCCAGTATGAAATGGTCCTACTACATCCATATGCAGTCTATAAACTTTAATAGGAATCAGAGCCCACTTTCAGGCTTCCAGTATAGTGTTTTTTATGTTTTATGAAACAGTTACAAGCATGACAACATTTTATGTAATCCTCTATAGATTTTTTCATTACTAACCAAAGGAATGATTCATGTGCTCTCCTTAATGTTCTATCAATCCCTAAATGCCCTGCATACGGACATGCATGTACAATGTGGATGGCTCGTTTAATTAAAGAGGGAGGAAGAACTACCCGTGCACAAAATTCCCCTCCCCTCTTCTCGTAAGCACAATATAAGATATCATTTTCAATGAAAAATTTCTCACAAGGCACATTCAGAAATGATGGATAACTCTCCGATTCCCTTTTAATCACTGGTCGCACTCTTTCCATCCATTCCTCTTTTTTTTTTTTTTTTTTGTCCCTATCAGACTTCTTTTATGTCCCAACCTCCCAAGACAATCAAACCTGCATTATCAGGGTATTCATTCTGGACACCCCTGGTCATGCCCTCAGTCACCCACATATATTCCCTATCGCCGCTCAGATCTCTCTCTCTTTCTCCTGAGTCTCCTCTCCCTCTCTTACCCCATCTTCTGAATGCTCATCGGGAGAATTCCCATCCCGATCTCTATTTTCTCTATTTTGATAAGGTCTTCGATATTTTGTTTATGTTCTTTTTTCCTCTTTTGTGCCCTAGTTCTTACTCCTATTACTGCACCTCTAGAGAGAGCATCAGCTACCTTGTTAGCTTTACCTTTTATGTGGTGAAAACCCTTTATATTAAACTCTAACAATCTCTCAATCAATCTAGCTTGTCGAGAGGTCAAATAATTTTTATAATACAAATCACGTAAGGGGCAATGTTCACTTTGCAACCCAATTGACTAACCTAATAAATAGAACCGATGCCTTTCTAGAACCCAAAGAATAGCCGAAGTCTCTTGATCGAATGTACTATAATTCTTTTCTGCCCCTTTTAATACACAGGAAGCAAAACAAATGGGTCACTCTCTACCTTTATTATCTCATTGAGAAACTATGCCACCAATAGCTATGCTACTTGCATCTGTTGTCACTAAAAACGAGCAATCAAATCTAGGATATGCAAGTAATTCATTGCTAGTTAAGGCAGCTTTTGAATGGTTAAAGGCCCTTTCTTTCTCCCTTTCCCAATTTATTACTTTTTGTTTCTTTACAGTATCTAAGGGTCTCGCTATCTCTCCAAAACCTCTTATGAATTTACGGTAATACCCAGCAAGCCCTGGAAACCCAGCTACTTCCTTAGAGTTACGTGACCTGAGGAAATCTTTAATAACCGCTACTTTACTTGGGCAGGGTTGGATACCTTCTGGGGTTATCATGTAACCTAAAAATTCGACCTGTTTACAGAAAAATTTGCACTTTGACAAACTTATTTTCATACCATTACGTCGCAATGCTTCTATCACTTTACGAATATTATTATTATGTTCCTTGGCCATTTTCGCTGTAATTATGATATCATCTAAATAAACAAGAACATTATGGCCAATTAAGGGCGACCAAACCGCCATCATTACTCTAGAGAAATTACTTGGAGCATTTTTAATACCAAAAGGAAGAAAATTAAACTAAAATGGTTGATCGTTAGCTATAAATGCTGTTTTACATTTACTGTCTTCCTGAATCGGTATTCGATAGTATCCAAATCTTATATCAACAGTTGTAAATTATTTACTATCCTGTACTTTCACAAGTAATTCTTCGATGGAGGGCAATGGAAATGCATTATCCACAGTGACTGCATTCAACTTCCTATAATAATCAACACACAATCTTACCGAGCCATCCTTTTTCCTAACAACTACAATTGGAGAAGCCTAGGGGGATTTGCTCTGTTCGATTATCCTTTGTTCCCTTTATTCATTAATTTCCCTTTCTATCTCTCCATGGAAATGAATGGGCACCTTATAAGGCCTTGACTTGGTCGGCTCCACCTGCCCAGTTTCAATGCTAAAGGGAAATCGATCAATCCTCCCTGGTGGCTCATCTCCAATTGCAATTACACAGGAATAATTATTGATAATGTAACTAATTACATGTTGATATTCTGACAGACATAACTTTCGTGCTTGCATAATCAAATTCTGAGTGCGTTTGTCTGTGTGGGCTGGAGTTGAGGCTGCCTACATCCCATTATATGCAATCTCAAATAACTCTAATTCACACACAAAATCACTTCCTAAAACACCTGATATAACTATCGTTATATTAGCTCTGTTCTCTTTTATTTCTGTCAAGCCCTCTAATATCATATGGCCCCAATTGTCATGGGGTTTAACAATGACCTTAGTTCCTTCCGCAAGAGGGCGACAGGGGGTCACTGATATGCTCGCAAAGGTCTGGGGAGACAAAACTTCTCTCTCCAGTACAGCTGTTACCTTAGTTACATGTCTCTCCGAGCTTGCAAACGCACTTAACTCATGACTTTCTATCAGCAAAATGTATCCTCCTGCTTTTACTATTATTGTATCTTTTCCCAAAAATATGCAAATTTGATTATTAGAGATAAAATCAATTCCTAAAATAGCCTCGATTCCTGGAATTCCCAAGGTGGGCAAGACAAAAAAAATAATATGTAAACTTCACAGACCCCACCTTAAATTTGACAATTGTTGTGTGGCTTATGTGTAGATTTTCCTCCTGGCGTGTCAAGAACAACGGATGCCGCTGCCTGTAGTGGATTTGAAGAGAATTTTCTTTTCAATCAGTGAAATGCTGGCTCCTGTGTCAATCAGCGCTCGAATGGATTTATCTGGTAGGTCTACCCTCACTGCTAAAATTCCTAGACGGCCATTACAAGATATGGGGCATGGTCCAATGTCCTCAGCTGCTATGCCGCAGCTCCCTAGTGCTGCGGGGATGAGGTCGGAGGTACCAAAGGAGGTCCTAGTGCCTGCTCTGTCACCACGTCCGTCGTCACCGCTTCCTCGGCTACTGCTTCTGATGTCCTGTGGGGAGCCATCAAACTCCCTCGTCTCCTCCTTCCTCTGTTTCCTTTTCCTTGGATGTTAGGCAGGGGAAGGTGTCTGTGTGCCACAGCCATCCCGCCCTGAGTGTTTTTTGCTGAGCACTCTCGAGATAGATGACCATGAGCCTGACAAGTGTAATAGTGTGGGGATCCTAGGATGGGGCACTCCACTCTTTGGTGCCCCTCTCCCTACACTGCCAAAATTTGAAGACTTTAATCAGCTGACTGCACTCTCCCCTCTCCCCCTTAGGGAGTTTCCGGGTGCCTCTCTTGGCTGCCAACTTCTCGGAATCGGCCCCGTTATTCCCAGTCATTTTTCTTCAGGTAAACTGTGTAAAATGTTTTGTATCGCACTCACTACGTCTGGTAATGAGCGATTGTCATCGAACAAATAACCACCTAAATACGGGTTTACTAAT
>NC_090743.1:64954627-64962127 GCF_036898095.1 Palaemon carinicauda
TATCAGAGGGAGAAGTGGAACAAGTCAAAGAGATTAAGTATTTGGGAGTGTTTTTCACAGCAGATGGAAAGATGGAAAGAGTAATTCAAGCCAAATCTCAAGTGGCCAGAAAGCATTTGGAAAGCTAAGAAGAATCTGGAAAGATAAAAATATATCCATTAAGTTAAAAATTAGACTATCAAGAGCAATGGTAATGCCCACTGTGATATACGCTGCTGAATGCTGCGTACTGAAGAAGAGAAAAGAAAAAAAGTTATTAGACTTTTAAATGAAATGTCTGAGAAGAATCTGTAGTGTAAGAAGGGAGGACAGCATTACGAATGAGAGAGTGAGAGAAATGGCTGATGTTGAGGACAAGATTCTGATTAGAGTAGAGGATGTTCAGATGAGATGGTTTGGGCATGTACAGGCGATGGAACAGGACAGATGGCCAAAGATAGTGCTGCATGGACGAGTGGCCGGAAACATACCGAGAGGACGACCAAGAGATTCATTGGTGAAAACCTTCAAGAAAGCAAATAGAGGAGAGACATTGCAGCAGTTGGCACATATGGCATTGGATAGGAGTCTATGGAGAGAATGACGAAATCGGATGCAGGAACCAACCCGGAGAATTCTGGATGGGATTTAGTGAGTGTGATATATATATATATATATATTTATATATATATATATATATATATATACATATATATATATATATATATACACATACATATATATATATATATACATGCATATATATGTATATACAGTATATATATATATATATATATCTATATATATATATATATATATACATATATATATATATATATATATATGTATATATATACACATATAAATATATGTATATATTTGTATATATATATATATATATATATACATATATATATACATACATATACATATATTTAAATATTATATATATAGATATATGTGTGTATATACATATATAAATATATATATATATATATATATATGTGTGTGTGTGTATATATATATATATATATATATGTATGTGTGTATATATATATATATATATATATTGTAATGTCCTAACATATTTCTAATTGTTACCTTTATATTAAGCCTCCACAACCGCCATCTGTTGTTTGGTTATGTCTCCAGACTTATATTTTAGTCCTTGTTTTCCTAGCACCGCTAATGAATTATTGTAAAATTACTTATTTTTATTGTTGATCCTTGGGAAAACTGACTTAACAGCTTTCCATGCTTCGGTAAGGGGAGAGCTCCTTAACCTTTGGTGGTGAATACTCTTTTCCTAATTTAAAGTATTGTGATATTGTGCTACTCTTTATAAGTGAGAAGGGAGTAATATACTTTTGATTGTACTTATGGTTGTATTTATCCTACGGTAACCATTGGAGGCATATAATAATTGTTCGATCACGAGTGATAACTAAAAATAGAAAAAGGTTAACATCAAGGAAAAACGGAAATTCACTACAGTGGGGGCCTGACAAGGATATGAAGTGAAGTGAAGTGAAGTGAAGTTATTTAAGCTCGTTAGTATAGTGATCGAATTTAGTGAATTTCCGTTAGTGTACAATCAATAGTTATACCTCCACCGTTGTTAAGCTCTCCCTTCTGCGATCAAGGTGCCGTATTGTATACGTCATCTCAAGTATTATTGATAGTTTGGAGGAAGTGCAGTGCAAGGAATCGGTACTTAGTCGCCGTTCTGTTGCCTTGACATTGCCGACTGTCGCTATTGCGTTCTTTAGTCACCCCAGTCATATTGGAACACTTAGGGTAACCATCCCCTCTCATCATTCAGGGATCAATTTCCCTCTGGGATTACTATCCCTCTTTTACAGAATACGAGAACCCAGGGACGCGTTTTCCTAGTGCTTTAAGTGAGTTTTCGTGAAATTTATTTTGTACAACCTCGGTGTACGTTCCTTAGTGTATTTTACATAGCAAAGTGATAGTTTAATGAAAGTGACGTTGTGCAACCTCCAGTGTGTGATAATTAGTGGTTCTTGTATAATTAAGGGAGTGTTTGTGAAAAGTGACGTTAACTAGTGCATCGTGCGTTGTTAGTGAGGGTTTCGAAAAACTTAGTGACGTATGTTGTTTGTGCTTTTAAGGTAACTTTCAGTGGCAGTTCGGTGAAATCTTTATTGACTATTAGTGTATATTTCTTTAAGGTGGTAATATATTCATACCCGTGACAGTAAGTGTTAGTGATTTATTGACGTCGTGTTATTGATTCGGTGATTTATTGCCATAGTGTTAGAGATTCGGTGATTTATTGCCCTAGTGTTAGTGATTCGGTGATTTATTGCCCTAGTGCTTAGTGATTCGGTGATTTATTGCCCTAGTGCTTAGTGATTCAGTGAATAGACCATAAAGGGATATAAATTTAACAATTCTGCAGTTTAGCCATTGGTGATTCAGTGTTTTAGCGATAGTGATTCGGTGACAGTGACTCGGAAAGTGCTCGTAGTGGACCAAAAGTGCTTTTTGTGATCCACCATGTCTTTCAACGCAGAGAAGTTTTTTGAGGACCCTCGGGGGCACCTCTTATCGTTGAGAGATGCCAAGAAAAACGACCTGCGAAAGATTGCTGAACAAGCAGGGATTCCCGTATTGCCCTCTATGGTGAAAGCGGAACTGCTGGGTAGAGTTTTGGATTTCCTGGTAGCCAAAGCTTCCGTTTCATCAGAAGAAACTGCTCCCCTTCGGCCCCTTACGTTAGGGAGAGGTGAAGCTAAGGCTATAGAGGATCCAGAATTGGTGAAGCTCAAGTTGCAGCTTGAATTGGAGAGAGAGAGAGAGAAAAAGGCAGCTTGTCAAGCTGAATGCGAGCAGAAAGAAAGGATGATAGCCTTGGAACGACGGGAAAGAGAAGAAAAGTTAAATATGGAGAGACAGCTGGCCAGTATCAGGTTGAACGAGAAAGGCAAAGAGAGAGAGCTTGGCGAATGTTTTTCCCTCACTAAGGCTCTTAAACTACCCTCGTTTGATGAAAAAGAACCAGACTTGTTCTTTGGTATTTTTGAGGACACAGCCACAACCTTGCATTGGCCAGAAGAACAATATGTTCTACTCATTCGGAGTGCACTGAAAGGCAAGGCTGCTCATATAGCTTCGCAAATGTTAGAGGACCGAGATTACTATGTCCTGAAGAAAGCTGTCCTTGACTCCTATACCATTACAGATGAAGGGTATAGGCAAGTGTTCAGGAACTCCATCAAAGGAACCACCCAAACTTATTTGGAATTGTTTCAGGTCAAATTAAAAAAGTTTAAATAATGGCTAGAATCTGAAAACATAACTACCTTTGAACAATTACAGAACTTAATGGTAATAGAAGAGTTTTTGAGGAGAATTCCTTCCAACATTTCTATGTACCTCAGAGAACGGCAGGAGAAGGAGGGGAAGAAAGCTGCTCTTCTTGCTGATGAATATCACCTCATTCATAAGGTCAAGAAACACAACTCTACAGATCAGGCAAGTATAAATATTTATTGTTCCTTCTGTAAACAGAAGGGACATGCCATAAAAGACTCCTAACCCCCAATGTCAATTTTCTAAGGTTATGCAGCCTTCTCAGCAAACAGCAGGGAACAGACCAGAGACTACTCAGAGCAAAAGCCAAAGAAGGATTGCTCTCCATTGTTCTCAAGTCACAAATGACCTCTCCGATTTCCTTTGCTCTGGTACTGTCAATAATTACCCTGTAAAGTTGTTAAGGGACACAGGATCGTCACAAACTATAGTAAGTGGTAAATTGAAACCTCTGACTCAGCCTACTAATGAATATGTTATCATCACTGATTTATCCAGTAAATTAGTGTTACCTCTGGTTAATATGCATATAGATTGCCCTTACTTTACTGGAAGAACCGAAGTAGCCTTACTGGATAGAGATTTGCCTTGTGAGAAAGCTGATATTCTGTTGGGAAATGATTTAGCTGAAGGAACTGTCTTACCTAATCTCATTATTTCTCAACCAGGGTGTGTTATAGAAAATGAGCAGAACCAACAGGAAGTTCTACCTTGCTAAGCCACCACTCTTTCTGCTGCTACTAAAGCTGCAATTGGAGCTCCCACTGATGACACCTCAAACTCCTCACCGAGCTTACCAGACTTGGTTGGTCTCCATCATGATGATTTCATCAATCTAAAGAGATCAGATGATAGCCTTAAGGATTGCTTCAATAAGGTTGAAAATCCCTCTGATAAGAGCCATAGGTTACCCTTATTTTATCTAGAGAATAATATCCTCGTGCGTCATTACAGGTCTCCTACACTGACTGACAAAGACTCGTGGCGCGACTGTCATCAACTGGTTGTACCTGGCAGCCTCCGATCTTCAATAATGAAATTAGCCCACTCTGCTGCGAGTCATCTAGGCATCACGAAGACAAACAGGCGCCTCCTAGAAGATTTCTACTGGCCCAGAATGAAGATGACGTAAATAGTTTCGTAGAGAGGTGTCATGTGTGCCACGATACCGAAACCCCTAATGAAAAGATACCACCAGCCCCTCTAGTGGCCATTGTGGTCCCTAGTGCACCTTTTGATAAAATAATTATAGATTGTGTTGGGCCTTTGCCAAAAACTAGCCGGCGTAATGAATATATACTAAGTGTTCTTTGCCCCACTACTAGGTTCCCTCTAGCATTTCCACTTAAAAATATCTCTGCTAGAAACATTATCCAACAGCTGATTAAAGTTTTTACATTGTTTGGTTTCCCTAGGGAACTTCAATACGATAGAGGTACCAACTTTACCAGTACTTTATTCCAGAGTGCTCTCCATCAATTTAATATCTTTAATGTTCTCTCTTCAGCCTATCATCCTCAGTCCAATGGGGCCTTAGAGAGAGTTCATCAGACTCTTAAGAATTTGCTACGACGCTATGGAATGGAAACGGAGAAGGAATGGGATGAAGACATAGACTTACTTCTGTACATACTTCGAAGCGTACCAAATGAGTCTACAGGAGTTTCTCCATTCGAGATGATGTTTGGACGAAGACCCAGGTCAAACCTCAGCATGATAAAAGAACAGATACTAAAAGGTTCTAGGAAAGAAAATCAAGTAAGCCTTCCCCAATACTTGAAGTCCTTGGAGGAGAAGTTGTTGCATATCCATACCTTCGCTCGAAAGAACTTGCAGCATGCTCAAGAGCTCATGAAGGATAGATATAACAAGAAGGCAAAGGTAAGAGTTTAAGTGTGGAGATAAGGTGCTGGTATGTCGCTGCGTACCTGGCTCTCCCTTGAGAGAGAAATTCATGGGACCTTATAAGATTATCAGGCGGACCACAAAAACAAATTATATTATTGCAACTCCTGACAGACATAAGTCAACTCGGCTTGTACATGTGAACTTTATAAAACCCTATCATGAATCTACCTCAGGTATAGTTAATCATGTAATTCATGACTTTAAATCTGCCAAGCAGAGTTTGTCACTAACGCCTCTTAATCACAGGTCGCATAATAAGATGCAGAATGAGGTGCAGACTCCTACCAAGGTTGGTACAGAGGTGAGCCACGAGGATGACGAGACTGATTTCAGTGTGAAGTCGACTTTGTCTTAGAAGGACATGAACAATTCGGAAATTCTAAAGTCCCTTCCACAGTTCCTAGATTGTTCACCAAATCAAAAGAAATACTAGAGTATACTCATTAGCAAGTATGCATCAATTTGTTCAGATAGGCCTGGAAGTTGCTCCAAAGTAAAGCATGATGTAGTATTAGAACCTAATACAAACCCCATCAGACAATCTTTTTACAGGGTATCTCATCGCCATCTGCCTATCTTGAAACAGGAAGTGGAATACCTGCTGGAACATAACCTCGCCAAGCCCAGTACATCCCCATGGGCTTCTCCATGCATTCTAGTAAAGAAAGCCAACAATACCTACTGTTTGTGTACTGATTATAGAAAATTTAATTTAAAGACTGTAAAATACTCTTACCCATTATCCAGAATAACTGATATAATAGATTCTGTCAGTAATGCCTAATATTTAACTCAAATAGACCTGCTGAAAGGCTACTACCAGATTAAGCTAACTGAAAGGGCCAAACAAGCTTCAGCATTCATCACTCCTTTTGGTTTATTTGAATATAATGTATTACCATTTGGCCTAACCAATGCCCCAGCTACATTTCAGAGGACTATGAAAGACATCATTAGGGGTCTCCCCATGTATATGTGTACCTGGACGACATTGTCGTAGCAACCACTACCTGGGAAGAACACCTGAGAATACTAACTTCCCTCTTCGAAAGATTAAGAGAGGCAAACTTGACCATCAACCTTGCTAAGAGCTCCTTTGGTAAAGGTCAGGTAACCTATCTTGGTCACATCATAGGCAGTGGCTCTATTGTTCCTAAGGATGTAAACATTGGTGCCATCCAAGAATATCCAGAAGCAAGGAATAGGAAAGAGCTTAAGACATTTTTAGGCATGGTGTCATTACTATTCCTGATTTTGCCCAAATTTTTCAACAATCACTTTTTACTCTAACTTCAACCAAAGTACCTTTTAAGTAGACATTTGATCATAACAGGGCCTTTGATCAGCTAAAACTATTTATGGTTTCCAAGCCGCTTCTACAAGCTCCTGACTTCACCAAACCTTTTTTTCTTCAGGTAGATGCCAGCAACATCGGTTTTGGTGTGTTCTTCTACAGGATATTGAGAGTGATGGTGCTGTTTCCTTGCTTCTGTTGGAGAGACTCTTGCCCATAGCCTATCATTCTGGATTCTTCAAAGGGTCACAACTCAGATGGGCTACAGTAGAAAAAGAATTATTCAGTATAATCAACACTGTGCTACATTTCCGTCCGTATCTGGAAGGCCTAGACAATGTTATTGTCTACTCTGACCACATGCCTCTGAGTTTCCCTCCACCGTGCGAATTTCACCAACCAGAAACTTCTCATATGGTCCTACATTCTCTCCTCATCTAATATCGAAGTGAGGAAAATCTCGGGATCACGGAACACCATCGCCGATGCTCTATCGCGTCAGCCTCGGCTCCATAGGAGTTGAGAAACATTATTTTGAATTGTATAAATATCAATTTTTTTAGTTATATTCTTTAAATAGTCTTGGATAGTAATTTTACTCTTAAAAGGGGGGGGGGGGAGTGCAATGTCCTAACATATTTCTAATTGTTACTTTATATTAAGCCTCCACAACCGCCATCTGTTGTTTGGTTATGTCTCCAGACTTATATTTTAGTCCTTGTTTTCCTAGCAATGCTAGTGAATTATTATAAAATTACTTATTTTTATTGTTGATCCCTTGGAAAAACTGACTTAACAGCTTTCCATGCTTCGGTAAGGGGAGAGCTCCTTAACCTTTGGTGGTGAATACTCTTTTCTTAATTTAAAGTATTGTGATATTGTGCTACTCTTTATAAGTGAGAAGGGAGTATTATACTTTTGATTGTACTTATGGTTGTATTTACCCTACGGGTAACCATTGGAGGCATATAATAATTGTT
>NC_090743.1:64967127-64989627 GCF_036898095.1 Palaemon carinicauda
GGTTTCCTTTGATTCCAAAATCAATCAGCTGATCTAAAATAATGTCTCTATTTGCAACGCCAAGCAACACTGGTTGGGGAGAGACTAGTGTAAAGCTCCATGAGACAATGATGTGTTCTTCGTTTGGGTAGAAAGACTTATATTCTGGACGAAAGCTTATCTTGCAGCTAGAGCATAAGGCGTGCGAGGAGAAAAAAGTTCAGATACTTAGCAGAAGCAGGAGGTGAAGGAGATAGGTTAATTTGTCAGTGCTTGGGAACGGGTACATATGTACTCTGAATCCCTGCTAGGGGCACATATCAGAGGTAGAGGTTGTAGAGTGGAAGGGGAGGGTTGCCAGGTACTTTTGTAAGTGTATAAAGGACTGCATAGGTGATGCCATCATCACCAGGAGCTAGCTTCTTACTCCTTGCTAAGGCACGTTGTAGCTCTTCCTTGGTTATGGGTACATCGTCCTCATCATCAGTGCTCAGTAAGGCAGAGCTAAGACGAAAGGCACAGTGGTTTTCTTATGAGGAGAGTGAGTCCTTGTATATGAGCTGGATGGTTGATAGATCATGACTGTGCTGACCTCTCATTAATAAGGTCCTGTTCGTACTGGCTCCTAATTTGAATTCATATTTCTTCTGACTTGATGACTTCCTCTTGGTTCATCTTGAAAAGGTCTTGATGAATAAGTGTTCCAATCGTGTGATCTTTTCACATCATCCCAATTTTCCCACAAGGGAAAGTGATCACACTGCCTTGCTTAAGTCACGAGGAGCCGTGTAGCACCAAGTCAATTTAAGCACATTCCTGAATTCCATCCTGTTACGTCATAGCAAGGTAAGCAGGCGTCGTCAATCTCACCAGTTCCCTACTTGATGATGGTCTGATTTAATTAAAGTTAAGCCATTACCGGAGCCCAATGTCTCCGACTGATCATTTAGATAAAGTAAACTTTCCCCGAATTCAAATAATTTTAGTGTGGGACCGGAAATCATCACATCCCTATTTTCATTTCTCATTACCAAGCTTTCTAATTTAGTTCTGGCATTTTTTCTTCGATGAAATCCCGGTACCCACATACTAAGAGGCATTGTGATGGTTTTCCATTGTAGGTTTTCAGATACCTATGACATCAATAATTTAATGTCTGCTTCTTTAATTGTTCGTATGAAGTAATTTCTTCCTAATTCCAATTATTTGATATAGCAGAGGTTTAAGTCTCCGAGTAAAAGTGACCCTTGGTCTTCTTCTTTCTCCTTATCATCATCAATCGATCTTCTGAAGTAACATTGCGCAGGGGGCCTTGATGTTGCCATGAACATCCAACGTCTTTATCTAATGTAGAATGTCGATCGTTCATTTTTTTTCTATATATGGCTGAGCAGCTTTTAGTCATTCGTTCAATTCATCACTTTGGGAGGTCTTGATATCCAGCTGCTGTTTAATCTCTTGTAAATCTTTTGAGATATTCTCGTGGCTGTTTACAGGAGTTGATTCGAGTTAGACGCCATTGTTCCTTCTAACACTATAATCATTGAATATCTAAAGTATATCTGTCTAATAGTGATGTATGTATTACATCATATCCTCATATTTACTATGTCAGCTCACCCACCTGGAATAATGTTCGTTTATTAAAGTTATACTTGATAACCCCAGCATCTTCGCCGAATCTTCTTTCTGGGATTAAATGAGAATCTGTATTATAAAATACATTTATTCTGATACGGCTTACTTTATTGTTCAGCTCAGTGGCTTGTGACTCTCGAGTGAACATATCGAAGTAAACAAACTCTTATACAAACAAAATAGATAACAAATGAGCATCACTCTTAAAAGACTAGATCCAACTGAAATACAAAAGTAAAAAGAATCACATCCTATTTTCATGACAATTGATAACTGATTAAATCCTTCATAACATACGATACTACACTTATAAACCATGTTGAAAATGTTCTATCAATGTAATACTTTGCAACATTGCTCCTAATACATGTAGCGCATATGGTATTACAGTACAAATACATAATAAATAGCATATTTATGGGCTCGTGCTTCATCTCTTCCATTTTCATTTTCTTGTCTTGCTTTGATCTTTTTTTGTGAGATTTTCAAATGACATAATTCATACGTCACAGAGTTTCAGCATATGGGTAAGGTTGAAAGATTTTGAGCAGGAGTCTTCGGATAAAAGCCTCGAAATTGGATCCCAAAAAACAGAGCATCCAAAAAACCACTGCCAAAAGACTTCACTGAAGATTTCACAGGCCACTTAGTAAAATCCACGGAATGCAGAAGGGTTTATTAGGACAAAAAGAAAGAGCTCACATTACATTGAGAGAGAGAGAGAGAGAGAGAGAGAGAGAGAGAGAGTGGGGCAAGCATATTGAAATATTTATGAGAGAGAGAGACAGAGAGAGAGAGAGAGAGAGAGAGAGAGAGAGAGAGAAGGGCAAACATGCTGAAATATTTATGGATTAGTGGTAAGTTATTTCCAAATTAGCCGTGAGAGAGAGAGAGAGAGAGAGAGAGAGAGAGAGAGAAGGGCAAACATAATGAAATATTTATGGATTAGTGGTAAGTTATTTTCCAAATAAGCCCTGAGAGAGAGAGAGAGAGAGAGAGAGAGAGAGAGAGAGCCTTAGCTTATTTCCTTATTCTATGTTTGGGTTCCCCCAGGTCCCTCAGTGTGAGGCACCCCGTATATCCACCAAGGAGTTGCTAATGCATCTTCCGGCTTATTTTGCATCTTCCAGTCTTGTATGGTCTGTGATGCCTCTTAGGTATTTATCGAGCTTATTCTTAAACACATCTACGCTCACTCCTGATATGTTTCTTAGATGAGCTGGCAGAGCATTAAATTGTCGCTGCATTATCAATGCTGGTGCATAGTAGATTAATGTCCTGTGCGCCTTCCTTAGTTTTCCTGGTATAGTTTTGGGCACTATTAAGATACCTTGGCTTGCACTTTCTGATATTTTTAGCTCCATGATGTTTTCGGTAATTCCTTCGATTTGCTTCCATGCTTGTTTTATCATGTAGAGTTTTCTTCTCCTTTCTAGACTGTATAGTTTTAAAAATTGTAGTCTTTCTCAGTAGTCAAGGTCCTTAACTTCTTCTATTCTAGCAATATAGGACCTTTGTACACTCTCTATTTGTGCAATATCCTTTTGGTAGTGTGCGTACCATGTCACATTGCAGTACTCGAGTGTACTACGTACATAAGTTTTGTAAAGTATAATCATGTGTTCAGCTTTTCTTATTTTAAAGTGTCTAAATATCATTCCCATTTTTGCTTTAATTTTAGCCAACAGTGTTGCTATTTGGTCGTTGCATAACATATTCCTTTTTAACATTACACCAAGGTCTTTAATTGCTTCCTTGTTTGTGAATGTCTCATTATTAGGTCCCCAGTATGCACACACCATTCCATCTCTGTTTCCATAGTTTATCGATTCGAATTTACCCAAGTTAAATACCATCCTATTTATCTCCGCCCATTTATATATTTTGTTTAGATCTCTTTGTAGTGAGTTCCTATCTTCATCACAAGTAATTTCTCAACTTATTCTTCGGTCATCGGCAAAACTTCTCACTACTGAGTCTTTAACATCACAGTCTATGTCTGAGATTATAATAACAGTGCAGCTAATACCGTACCTTGTGGCACGCCAGATATCATCTGATTTCTCGTCATTTGCAACCATTATCTGTCTTCTCTTTTGCAGAAATTCTTTTACCCATTTTCCTATCTTTCCCACAATATTATGCTTCCTCATTTTTTTCTCTAATATATTATGGTCTACCTTGTCAAAGGCCTTTGCAAAATCTAGATAGATCATATCTGTATCTTTTCCATTTATCATGTTTTTGTATATGTTTTCATAGTGTGCTACCAGTTGGGTTTGTGTACTTTTACCGGGCACAAAACCGTGTTGACCTATATTAAACATATTACTTTTAGACAAATGATTCATTATTTTCTTTTTTATTACCCTTTCATACACTTTCATAATATGTGATGTTAGACTAACAGGTCTATAATTGCTTGCCTCTAGTCTTGATCCACTTTTGAAAATGGGGGTTATATAAGCTAATCTACACTTTGTCTTAGCGATATTGCAAGCGGCTTCGCGATAGTGTGTGCAGTTTTTTTTAACAAAATCGCTGGAACTCCATCTGGCTCGGCCACTGATCCATTTTTTCTATTTCGCTCATAGCTTGCACAATATCTGCTTCAACATTTTCTTCTCTCATTTCTGTTTCATTATTCTCATTCGCAATTCTTGGCGTGAACTCTCTTTTATATTTTTCTGCTAATATATTGCATATTTCCTTTTTTTATTTGTTAACCGTCGTTCAAATTTTAGAGGGCCTATTTCCAATCTCATTTTATTCATCTTTTTTGCATAGGAGTAAAGTACTTTGAGTTTTTTTTGTATTTTGAAGTGTCCTTTCTTCTAAGTCCCTTTTTTTCATTTTCTTTTGATTGTATGATATTTTTTCTGCACTTTCTATATTACATTTTATTTCCATCATTTTCCATACATTATTTTCTTTTGTAAGATTTTTGTTCTACTTTCTAATTTTCTGAAATAAGATCCTGCTGTCTCTTGGTATGCATGTCTGATGTTTATTGTTTTTTTTTTTTCGGTACATATTTTTCAACAATTTTCTCCAGTATTTTGTACAGTGTATCCGTATTTACCTTTATATTATCATTTACGAATACATTTTTCCAATCTTTGTTCAATTCTTCATTTATTTCTGAAAATTTTATATTCTTGCTATAATAATTATATTTTCCATATCCTCCCCATCGTTTTGTGCTTTGATTATCTCTGCGATCACTTGCTTTGGAATGGACTATTTATTCTATGACATTGTTGTCTGAAATTCCCGTGTTATACAATATTATTTCTTTAACATAATTCACCTCATTCACAAATACTAAATCTAGGACATTGTCCTTTCTTGTTGGAATGTGGTTTATTTGTTGCATATTATGTTCTGATAGCATATCTTGAAGCTTTTCAAAATAGGGAGAGAGAGAGAGAAAAAAGGGCAAAAATACTAAAATATTTATGGATTAGTGGTAAGTTATTTTCAAATTGGCCTTGAGAGAGAGAGAGAGAGAGAGAGAGAGAGAGAGAGAGAGAGAGAGAGAAAGGCAAACATATTGAAACATTTATGGATTAGTGATAAGTTATTTTCAAATTGACCCTGAGAGAGAGAGGGGTGGGTTGTATATTGAAATATCTGTGGATTGGGAATAAGTTATTTTCGAATTACCCCACAGAGAGAGAGAGAGAGAGAGAGAGAGAGAGAGAGAGAGAGATAGAGAGAGAGAGAATGGGGGGAATAATACATTGAAATATTAGTGGATTGGTAATAAGTTATTTACAAATTGGCCTTGAGAGAGAGAGAGAGAGAGAGAGAGAGAGAGAGAGAACATATTGAAACATTTATGGATTAGTAATAATCTATTTTCAAATTGGCCCTGAGAGAGAGAGAGAGAGAGAGAGAGAGAGAAGGGCAAACATATTGAAAAAATTTTCGGATTAGTGATAAATTATTTTCGAATTGGCCCTGAAAGATGTATATATATATATATATATATATATATATTTATATATATATATATATATATATAGAGAGAGAGAGAGAGAGAGAGAGAGAGAGAGAGAGATAAGGGATTATTATATCGAAATATTTGTGGATTAGTAATAAATTATTTTTAAATTGCCCCAGAGAGAGAGAGAGAGAGAGAGAGAGAGAGAGAGAGAGATAAGGGATTATTATATCGAAATATTTGTGGATTAGTAATAAATTATTTTTAAATTGCCCCAGAGAGAGAGAGAGAGAGAGAGGAGAGAGAGAGAGAGAGAGAGGTAAACAAAATATTGCGGTATATATGGATTGTAATAAGTTATTTTTCAATTTCCCCAGAGAGAGAGAGAGAGAGGAATAAAATATTTAAATATTTGTGAATTGGTGATAAGCTATTTTCGAGGAGAGAGAGAGAGAGAGAGAGAGAGAGAGAGAGAGAGAGAGAGAGAGAGAGTTACAAGGATTTTGGATGTTCATAGACCTTCAGTTTATCCTTTGAGACTCCATTTGCTCTTGGGTAGAGGAATTCAAATTGGGAAGTTTTTATGATCTTTCTAACCTATTCTTGAGATCGTTCACCGTATTACTTTTCCATGCATTTGCTATTTTGATGTAAAAAAAAAATGTCCCATTGAGTGGTGTTGTATCTTTTTAATTCCTGCTTTTATCCGTTACCTCTGGACTGATTTTTGCTAAAAGTGAATGGATTGTTTTAATCAACATTTGTCTTTCCTTTAAGAATTTTGAATGCGTCTATCAACTGTCACCATAGTCGTTGAGTTTGTAGGTCAAATAAATTCAAACGTCCCATCCTCCATCTATATCCAAATTGCCTCAGTATGGTTGCCCTAGCTTTTAATGCTTCCAGTCTATCTATATCTTTCTGAGTACATGGAGCCTGAAATTAAACTCTGTAGTCTAGATGGGGTCTTGCTAGTGACGTGAACAGTCGTAGTACAGTGTCTTTATTTCTCTATTTGAACTGTCTCTGTATATAACCAATCAGTTTTTGTGCTTTCTATTCAGATTTTTTGCCCCATATGGTGAATTTGAAAGCCTAGCTGATGATAATACCGAGATCTTCATCCTAATCCACACTTTCTATTTCCTTACCCACCAGTGAGTAATTTGATTGTGGGTTACTATAACCTATGTACATGCCTTTACATTTCCCACAGTTAAAAGGCATTTGCCATTTTCTGAACAATCCTCCTAGCTTCAGTAGATTCTCTCTTGAGGCTGCTATGTCCTTCTGAGTTTGCGACATTTATACCTAGTTTAGTACCGTCAGCAAACTTAGCTGGTAAAACTGAATCTGTCATTGATGTGGATCGTATGTAGCAATGAGCCAAGTACGGATCCTTGAAGTACTCCGCTTGTAACCATTGCCCACTATGAAGATTCTCCCTTCATTACAATTCTCTTTTTATGTTTGTTAGATGTTCTTTAATTCATTCAGCTGGCTTGCAATGATGCATAGAGCTCTAATTTCGACAATTTTTTTTAATAAGGAACTCTGTCCAAAAGCCTTTTGAAAGTCTAGGTATATGATGTCTTTTGCCCTGCATTTGTCATAAATGCTAAACAGGTTGCGGAATAGTTCCAAAGATTTTTCATACATGATCTCTTTTGTCTAAAACCATGTTGGCTGTCTATCGAAAGATTGTTTTTCTCTATATGTTTTACTATTGAATCTACTATAATAAATTCAAAAATTTTGCAAGGCACTGAAGTTAGACACAAAGGTCTGTAGTTACCAGGTTCTTCTTGTGATTCCATCTTGTAGAATGGAAGAACATTGTCTAGTTTCCATCTTTGTGGTGCCTTTCTTTCGTTGTCTGTCTTTAGGAATATTTTTTAAAAGTGTGGGGATATCTCTTCTCTTATTTCTATATCTCTCTTGGATGAATATCATCTGGACCTTGCCCCTTCGAATTACTGATTCCTTTTATTTTATTTTTGACGTCATCCATTGTAAAAGTAATTCTATTTAATGGTTATGGCCATTCATATTTGATAGCTGGTTCGGAGAGGGTCGTCGATTTTTCTCTAGTGAATTCAGTTGTGATATATGCATTCCTCAGTTCGGCTTTTTCTAAATCATTTGTTATAAGATTATGGGCTAATTGGCTAATGTTGTTTTTTTATTGGGGTTTTACTGTTTCCATACGCAAAAATTTTGGGGGGGTTTTCTTTGATAGCTGAAGCCACACTCTTCTCTTCATTGATCTTAGCCTTTCTAACTAGTTTATCTACTTTTCAGCTTAACTTCTTGTAATCGGAAATTTCAAGAATTGAAGGCTCTGGATCCATTGATTTATGTTTCCTGTCTCTGCTTCTTATTACATTGGTTATTTTCCTGTTGAACCACTTGTATTGTGGAGTTCCTTTTGGTAAAATTTTTCTATTATGAGATATACAGTTTGCCCTTTCCTCTCTTTATATATTTACAAATGAGCCTCATTGTGTATCTTTGTTCCCCGTCTTGTCGTATTCTAAATTATGTGTGTATTCCTTCAGTTTTATACAGGTACTCCGTCTGTAATCTAACATTTTTTTTAAATTTCCCTTTCTTTTAGAAGGGGAACATTTGCCTGAAACCTAAATAATATGTGGTCTTTTTTGCCAATATTTCCGACTACTGAAACATCAGATGAAATATTGGAACATTTGGCGTTGGTACTAACCTATTATCGAATTATCAACGAGAGAGAGAGAGAGAGAGAGAGAGAGAGAGAGAGAGAGATGAAATATTGAAATGTTTGCAGATTGGTAATAGGATATTCTTGAATTGTCCATAAGAGAGAGAGAGAGAGAGAGAGAGAGAGAGAGAGAGAGAGAGAGAGAGAGAGAGAGAAATGGAATATTGAAATGTTTGCAGATTGGTAATAAGTTATTCTTGAATTGTCCATGAGAGAGAGAGAGAGAGAGAGAGAGAGAGAGAGAGAGAGAGAGAGAGAGAGAGAGAGAGAGAGAGAGTTACAACGATTTACAAGGATTTTTGTTGACTGAATGTCTTTTTAGTACATCCCCAGAGACTCCATTTGCTCTTTAGTAGAGCAATTTAGTTTGACCATTTAGATTGTTTGTCCGATCTTGTCTAACTTATTCTTAAAGTTGTTTACCGAGTTACTATTTTGTACATCCGCTGGAAGTCTATTCCATAGACTTGCTATTTTTATGTAAAGAAATTGGCACATCGATTGTTGTGCCCTCTATCCTTTAATTCTGGACTGATTGGTGCTAAGCGTGAATATATTGTTGTAATCTACATTTTTGGGCTCAGGCCATGTCGTCCTGATGGAAGTTCCTAAAGAGTAGCTTCCTTGGGTATATTTGACTACAGTGATATTCCCAGAGAATTTTACCTTAAGGTATCCAGAATTCTAACTCCTGGAGCGAATATCCCTAAATAAATCTAACAGGGATATCGCATAATATCAGAGGACGTATTCTTGACACGTCACATAGCTATCTTCACCCCGAACAGTATTAATGCTTCGAGGGGTTACAGTGATAAGAATCTGAAACGAAAATGAAAAGAGAGCCGTTCATAAGGAATCTCTCCTATTCCATTTCCAGTGTGCATCTGATGAAGGCGGCAGTGCCATCTTTATTCCTTTTCATGTAGCTCTACTACTCGGTGTTTTCCCTTGTGCTCATCGCGTACTTTTGGATATAATTTAACATTATGATGCCTTCTCCGGCCTCTTCTGCCTCTGGAAAGTTGAGTATTATCTTTACTTTGTATAAATGTAAACTCTTGTCGTTTTGGATTAAATCAAAAGTGATTTTAACGTAAACAAGAGCTGTTGCCTACCGGAGGTATTCTGGATGCTGTGGCTCGCTATACATGGGTCATTTAGTTAGCCAGAGCGACGTTCCCGATTATTATGCTTTAATAAATTTTAGCTATTTAGCGCCTCTAGGAATTCTTATATGATGCCGTTAGTTTTCAGTTCAGATATTTAGGTAACCGATCTTGCCCTTCGCGAGGCTTAGTAGCCTAGGCGTCTGGCCCTGGTAGTTTCATGCATGGTATAAGTTTTCCGAGTGTTACGTTATTGAAGCTATAGGCAAATATTTTTTACATGTAAGATATTGTTGAATTTTCTTCTCCAAGATTATATACGAGAGAGTTTCGGTGATTTAGGTAATCGATTCTCACCGCACCTAGGCTAGTAGCCTATGGGGCTGTAGTATAATTTCGCACATCCCCGATTGTTCTTTTCTCCTCCGGTGACTAAGTTCAATCCCTCTCTCACTCTGAGTAAGCCTTAGGCTTAGTCCTAGCGGTTGTATCTGAATAATATTCAGGTAAAACTATACTAGGATATGTCTGTCCTGACCTGGTAAGCAGAGTGACTGGTTTTTTGGGTTGGGGCAGAACATCAGTGTTTCTAGTCTGTGGTCTGCGTCTTCCTAGCATAGAGAATGAGTTCCCTTTGCTAGGTTAGGTGCAGACACAGGAGGCTTTGCTTCCCTAGTCCACATCTGAAGGATTCTGTACGAGATGATTCCTTCCTCTAGTGGTCTAGCACACTGTCCTGTGTTGTTATTCTCGGGCTGGAGAATGAGTTTTCTCCGTTGCCTGGCGAAATAACTACACCTAACTTTGTTCTGGTATAGAGGAGGATAGCAAGTATTGCCAATCTTCCTCCTTAATAGACAACCCTAGGTTAGGATGAGCTTTCCTAACTGCTGGGTGTCTCATACAAGAACGAAGTTTACAGGACCCTTATCCCTTCCCCCCCTATCTTTTTTAGTGATGGCCTAGCCATCACATTTTTTGGCCGCAGTCCTACTTCCGTACCTAGCGTAGGTAAGGATGAGGGACCGGCTCAGCTCTCTGCCGGCTGGCAATAAGGTGCCGGCCGGCAGAAACCTTTTTCTTCTACAGAGTGATCCCCAGACCTCCCTTGGTCTCTCTTCCGTGTCTGCTGGTAGAGCCCGGCAGGCTATGGATAGATAGGAAGCCTGAATGTTACATTCTCTCCTTCCATATGTTCACTCTTTCTGGATGGAAGGTTGTATGGCAATGACGCCTTATAACCTTACATCCATACTATTTCTCTTGCTAGTGTATTGTACCCCTAGCCCGGCTGCCGGCTTTACCGGCCGGAAGCCGGATAGGTGAAGGTTCTCTGGTTTGTAGTCACTGCCGGCTGGCATGGGTATCGCTACCTTTGCCTGCCGGCAGTAGAAACACATCCCGAGATCTGTCGGCCACTACGATTAGCATCCAGCAGCCGGGTGCTAGTGTTTTTAGTGTCCGGCCGGCAGTGATTGCCAGCCGGCACACATTTGCAAACCAGTGAATTGCCGCCTATTAGTTAAAGGTAGTATACCTTTGATCTATACAGGGGTAAATGCCGGCCGGCACAACAGCATTCGATGTACAGTAGTTGCTATATTTGTGGTGTAGTACACACTGCATTAATGAAACTACAGTACAGAGTTTGTTGTAACACTAAAGTTCTTCCAACATACTTATTGTTATCTTGTGCAACCTTTTGTTGAGACCGTAAAATATATAAAAAGTGAGTTCTTTCTGTATTCATTCTATTCCGTATATTAAAACTTTATTTTAAGGTTAGAGCTAAACCTTAACTTTCCGACTAGGAAAATTTATAAGGTATTCTAGAATAGAATTAACCTTAGTTTTAATATCTTGGGAGGTTACAGCAATTGGCTGGGCAGGAAATACAAGTATGTGTCTTTCCTTCTTTCCTTTCTAGCTTTACTGTATAAGCTACATGTATTGATAATAAGTGAAAAGCCTTCACTTGATACTCATGGGTTCTCTTCTCTTTACAGGAGGACCATCCGAAGTGCGGGAGTATGTTCTGCAATGTCCGGAGTAAGAACTTCTGTGGACATGAGTTATGCAGGAGGCACGCAGTATGCACAGTCTCCAAAGGTGATCTCCGGTATTGGGACCCTCAGGTATGTACCATATGTTCTAGCCTGATTACCGAGGCATTTGACACCCCTAAGTACCGGAGTCAAGGGATGCTGCCAGGGAAAAGTTACGAACCTGGGTGAGGGGTGTTCAGAAAAACACTTCAGGCCTCTACCTTCCAAATGAGAAGATGAGGGCCTACCTTTTCCCTAAGGCATCGGCTGATGCAGTCATTCATCAGCCTCAGGAGGAGATACCAACTGCCCAGAATCCGGTAGATTCTGAAGTCTCGGCCGCCCTTCAAGACATCCAATTGGACTATAGGATGTCGGAGGTGTCGGATTATACAGAGAAGAACCCTCTGGGAGAAGGTCAGGAGGAGGAGCTGTCCCAGGCTCCTGAAATAGAAGAGGAAGAAATCGACGAGGTGTCGGTTACATCGGTTTTCGGACCCAGAACCTGTTCCCTCTACATCGTCCGCTATCCCAGATGACCTGGGAAGGACTCTTTCTTCTATTGTTGAGATGATTCAACAAATACAAAAGAAGAATGATGAAAAGGAAGCGGCAATGAAACTGGAGATACGTAGACTTGCAGCATCACATGGGCCCCAGAAGCGACTCAACTTGAAGGATCTTCCTTTGTGCTCGGATACCAATCCTTGGAAGTATGCCGAACACAGGCCAATGATAACCGGGAAGATTGTTATTTCGGAGAAGTTGGGCACAATTCCCCTGGAAGATGTGGAATTTTGGCATAACAAAGACTCTTACCTGGACTGCTATGTCTGTCTTAAGAAGGAGCCAGCCTCAAAGGAGGAGACGGAGCCGAAGGAGGTCATAGTTCTTGACCATAGTAAAGCACAGGCGTTACTAGCGAGCTCGATGAAAGAGAGGGGCTTCACGAACTCAAAGGTGCCAGCCTTGAGTAAGAAGCTTCCCTCTTTTGTGGCCTCTCCAATCAGAGCCTTTCCCTTCATGGAAAAGGGATATAAGGCAGCCTTAAAGGCAGTGAAGGCAGGGAAACCATGCCCCTCCTTGGAGGAGTGCAAGCCGTTATCTCTGACCTTGCCCTTGGACCAAAAAGACAGGAAGGACGTCCACCTTACCTTCTCAGTCGGGAAGCTGGAAGCTGATATTGCTGAACGTCAGTTTGGTGAGGAACTTCCAAAGCTGTCGGAGTTTCTCTTGCGCAGAGAGCAAGAGATGAAAGAAAGACTTGCGGCGTCGATGTCGTTGCAAACGACATTAGAAACGATGGCAAGTGACCCCAAGAACCAGGACATGTTCATGGTAATGGCCAAAACCCATCTGGCCACAGTTACGAAGGATCTCTATAGCTTTATTAAAGCTAGGAGAGCCTGTAGAGAGTTCGTGTTCCCCTCAACTCCGGTGAGGTACAAACCGAGGAAGCAGATCTCCTCTTGTATCTGGGGTAAGGACCTCTTTCCCAACAAAGTGATTAAAGAGGTAGTAGACAAGGCCGCCACGGAGAATAGGAACCTTCTCAAAAAGTGGGGCTTAGATCTTAAGAGAAAGTCTTCTCCGGATGAGGGTCCCCAACCTAAGAAGAAGACAAAAAGGCCTAGGCTATCCTCTCGGCTGGCTAAACCCTACCGAAAGCAACAACAACAATTCCTGCGACCGCGGTGCATCAGATAGTGGCACAACCTCCAACCACGTACCAGCTGGTACCTCAACAAGTGGCGACACAGTCGCCAGTTTTTAACCCAGCCTTTGAAAGGCAGACTTCTTCCTTTCGTTCAAAAGCTAGAGGAACAGCCAGAGGTTCTTCTAGACGCCCTTCAAGAGGAAGGGGATCCAGGGGAGGATGCGGTCAAGGAGGCAAGGCCTCAGATCCACAACAACAGAAGTGAGATGCTTCCAGTAGGAGGGAGACTACATCTATTTAGGGATCGTTGGACCTTCGATCCCTGGGCCCACAGCCTAATAAAGAATGGACTAGGTTGGAGCTGGAGCAGTCCTCCACCTCAATTTCCTCAATTCTTCCAACACTCTATCCCCGTTCTGGAAGAATATGTCCGAGAACTCTTAGAGAAAAGAGTAATCTGAAAAGTTAAGTCCATCAAGTTCCAAGGAAGGCTGTTTTGTGTTCCAAAGAAGGACTCAGAAAAACTCAGTCGTTCTAGATTTGTCACCACTCAACAAGTTCACAGTGAACTAAAAGTTCAGAATGCTCACACTTCAACACATAAGGACCCTACTGCCCAAAGGGGCATATACCGTCTCTATAGACTTGTCTGACGCTTATTGGCACGTTCCAATTAAGCGTCACCTCTCCTCCTACCTAGGCTTCAAGTTACATAGAAAACTTTACGCCTTCAGAGCCATGCCTTCCAGGCTAAACATAGCCCCAAGGATTTTCACGAAGCTTGCGAACGCAGCCGTCCATCAATTTCGCCTAAAGGGGATTCAAGTAGGGGCCTACTTGGACGACTGGCTGGTGTGGGCAGCATCCAGGACAGAATGCATGTAAGCCTCTAAGACAGTGATCCAATTCCTGGAACATCTGGGATTCAAGATCAGAATCAAAAAGTCTCGACTATCTCCAGCTCAAAACTTTCAGTGGTTGGGAATCCACTGGAATTTGGAGTCACGTCGACTTTCCCTTCCTGGGAAGAAGAGGAAAGAAATAGCAGGATCTGTCAAGACACTATTGAAATCCAAACGGATATCAAGACGCGAACAGGAGAGAGTGCTGGGTTCTCTACAGTTTGCTTCGATAACAGATCCAGTGCTAAGAGCACAGCTAAAGGATGCAACAGGAGTCTGGAGAAAATACGCATCAAACGAGCGAAGAGATCTAATGAGGCTACTACCGACTCGACTGCGAACGCTTCTCAAGCCTTGGTCCAATTCCAAGTAATTGAAGAAATCAATACTTCTTCAACCTCCTGCCCCGTCAGTGACTATCCACACAGACGTTTCAAAGGAAGGCTGGGGAGGTCACTTTCATCAGAAGAGAGTCCAAGGAGTTTGGTCCAATCTTTTCAAGTCATTTCACATCAACTTTCTGGAAGCCATGGCACTACTTCTGACAGTAAAGAAAGTATCTCCTCGCCACTCGACCCACATAAGATTGGTTCTAGACAGCGAGGTGATAGTGAGATGCTTGAATTGACAAGGGTCGAGGTCACCTAAAATCAACCAAGTGATGTTGGCCATATTCCGTTTGGCGGAAAGGGAAAAATGGCACCTGTCAGCAGTTCACATTCAAGGGTTCCGCAATGTAACAGCGGACGCTCTAATCAGAATGGTTCCTAGACGCAGGATCATTCTCCTTCATCTTGAGTCAAGTCCCGGAGCTGCAGATAGACCTCTTTGCGATGAAAGACAACAAAAAAATAGATCGTTATGTGTCCCCATACGAGGATCCGCTAGCGGAGGCGGTGGACGCTATGTCCCTAGACTGGAACAGATGGTCCAGTATTTATCTGTTCCCTCCGCAAAACCTCCTTTTGAAGATCCTCGACAAACTGAGATCCTTCAAAGGGAAAGCGGCAATAGTGGCCCAAAAGTGGCCAAACAGAGTGTGGTTCCCTCTGGCATTGGAACTACGACTAAAGTTCATACCGCTACTGGATCCATCCCTCTCTCAGCGAGTACAAAAGTTGACTGTCTTCGCTTCATCACAGAAAACCCGGAACCTACATCTCATGATTTTCTCTCCTTAGCAATGAGAAAAAGATTGGGGGTATCAAAAGCTAGTTTAGACTTTTGGAGGAAACCAGTAGACATTTTGAGGCTTCCGGGAAGAAGCGGGTATCCTTTGTCAAGGCGAAGAAACCAAAAGAAATCTCGACAGATTTCTAATTATCATTCTTCATTCACCTTCATGAGCAAGGTTTAGTAGCCAACACAATATTATTGTGCAAGTCTGCCTTGACAAGACAGATACTATATGCCTTTCAGGTCGACCTTTCTAACGACGTTCTTAATGAATAACGAAGGCTCATGCAAGGCTTAGTCCTTCAGCGCCTCAAAGACCCATTTCATGGTCATTAGATAAGATTCTTAATTGTGCCTAAATAATGAACAATGAAGAGTGCGCTTAGAAGGATATGAATTAAAAGTCATATTTCTGTTTGTACTCGCTTTGGGGGCCAGAGTTAGTGAAATAGTGGCTCTCTCTAGAGAGGAAGGGTACGTCCAGTTCTTGGAGGGAGAACTGAATCTATTTCCAGACCCAACGTTTCTTACCAAGAACGAGCTACCCACCAACAGGTGGGGTCCCTAGAGATTCTGCCGTCTGAAGGAAGATGCATCTCTATGTCCAGTGGAGGACCTAAAGGTCTATCTTCATAGAACTTCAGACTTTAAGGGAGGACAGCTGTTCAGAGGAGAAACCTCGGGTTAAAAGTTATCTCTGAAACAACTAAGGGCGAAACTCACCTGTGTTATTCGCAGAGCGGATCCAGACAGTACACCTGTAAGTCATGATCCGAGGAAAGTTGCCTCATTCATGTAATTTCTTTAATTATATGGACTTTAAACATCTTTGTTCGGACACCGGCTGGTAGTCATCCAAGGTGTTCTTTATGCACTATGCGAAGCAAGTGGAGCAACTTATGAGATCTGTGGTAGCAGCAGGTAGAATTCTTAAACCTTCTGTTTCAAGTCTGCGAGGAACAGTGTAATTAATTTGGGACGATTAATTAAGAGGGTGGGTGTGTAGTCACAGTTTGTTACTACACGCTGAGCGATAGGCCACTAACGTGTCCTTATGAACTGTTCCATTGACTTTGGTGAACTATAGCATAATACGGACACTTGTGCCAAGCGTTTCTTACGCTAGTGTAAATAAACAGTATTCAGACTGTATCATTATTATTAATAATTCGATTGAAGAGGCAAATCTGTTTCCTGTTAGACGAAATAATATTTTCTGTTGACTGTTTTCTTTATGCTTTAACGGATATCGTCCACATTTTATAAATTTTTTAAATGTTGGTCTGATATGTATGTTTATTAAATTTTTAATAAACTAGTTCATAGTGAACCCTGCGTCTTATTCGCCCACACTCATTTTATTAGAAATGTACTGAGCATTAAGATTAAAATATGGATAATTTTATCATGGAATGTCTTTTAAGATTGTTCCTTTCTTCAAGGAAAAATCCACTCGCTTTAACCCTTCCTTAGGAAGGATTGACGTTGTACCCCAAGGGGATGGTGTTAGAGATGCAAAATTTGTTCCTATGCGGATATAACTGTTATCCAATAGTTAATAAGAGTAGATACATTGGGGGATATGTCAAGAATTCATACTGACATTGGTGACTCTTATACAAACTTTGCTTTATAATATATAGGGCGAGACCACTATACAAGCTTGTCATTTTGTCATCCATAGTTATTATGTACTCCTCGAGACTTTTTCCAGAGTCTAGTACGACTCTTCCCTGTAGGGAGCAGGAAGCACTAACATAGTTCATGCTTAGAGGAAATTATGTATGACGGTAACATCATAGGTCTCTAGGTCTAGACGGACCAGGAAAATACTTTCTTGAGGGTTAGAATCCACAGATACAGTAATGCTCTGGTAAACTTCCATCAGGACGACATGGCCTGAACCCAAAAAACGGATTTTGAGCGAAGCGAAAAATCTATATTTGGGTGAGGTAGCCATGTCGTCCTGATGGACCCGCCCTTCCTTTTATCATAAAAGGGCTTATTGACCCCTCCCTATAATACAGTATCTGTAGCACCTCGTATATCGCTACAAGGAATAAAGATGGCGCTGCCGCCTTCATCAGATACACACTGGAAACGGAATAGGAGAGATTCCTTATGAACGGCTCTCTTTTCATTTTCGTTTCAGATTCTTGTCACTGCAACCCCTCGAAGCGTTAATACTGTTTGAGGTGAAGATAGATATGTGACGTGTCAAGAGTACGTCCTTTGATATTATGTGATATCCCTGTTAGATTTATTTAGGGATATTCGCTCCATGAGTTAGAATTCTGGATACCTTAAGGTAAAATTCTATGGGAATATCACTGTAGTCAAATATACCCTAGGAAGCTACCCTTTAGGAACTTCCATCAGGACGGCATGGCTACCTCACCCAAAAAATAGATTTTTCGCTTCGCTCAAAATCCGTTTTGTTATTCCTTTTGAGAATTTAGAATGCCTCTATTAACTGTCCCCTTACACGTCGAGTTTGTTAATAAAATAAGTTCAAACGTTCCATCCTCAGTCTATATTCAAATTGACTTAGTGATGGAACTGGTATCTATGGAGAGTGAATGTTGAGGATATGTCTTGATGATTTTCCAAGGAATTGTTTTTGTGAAACGTTTCATTTATGTAATTTAGAGCGTTTTGCTAGTAGTTGTCATTTCTGGTAAGGAACATAAAGACTTTGTAATGTATTTGTGTTTACCAGTACTATATCTTGGATCATTTTCAGACTGAGTCCAATGAATGAGCCAGAGTGTAGGCTTGACATATGATGGCATTCATTATCTTTGAACGATGACTGCATTCTCTAATAAACTGTATGATCTAGACAAGTCAACTATTTTAACATATGAAGGTTACTTTCTGTTGCATAAGTTGTAAATTATATTTATGATATGTTTCCTTAATAAGATATGTAATATTCATGCATATTCATATAGAAAATATATATGCCCTGATTACAGACGTGTTTAATGTTGATTGATAATTTATATTTCCATAATTTTAGTTGATAGTGTTGATAGTTTGTATTCCCAGAAAATCCGTTCAATTGATGATTTCTTTTTCGAAATGACGTTTCTTTATTAAAGTTCTTATTTACCCATATTTATCCATATGTATTAGTATTATCACAGTTCCTATTTACTAATGATTCCCTGTATGTATAATTACTGTTATGACATGTATGGCGTTGGTTAATTCAGTTCTCTTGTATCTTATTTTCTTTACCTACATGAAATTTTCATTCATTGATTGATAAAGTTTGTTTTTCTCCTTTAATGAATTGTATAACCATGCATAAGAAAGATTAAGCACCTTAGAGCAGTCTCATTTTGGGTTCTGATTTTTTAGTACATATAAACAAGTGAGTTAAGTGTTATACAGAAAAGTTAATTGAGGTTTGTTTTTAACTAGAGTATGTAGTATTTTTTTTTTAACTAACACAGTCCCAGGTGGGACTGGAACTTGGTACGGGGGAAAGTGTGTCTAGATGATCTGGCTACCCATGCATGACTTTTTTTTTGTCAGATACGACGTAGTTATTGGTATATTGGGTATTTAACTGCGGTTACCAATTTCTGTTTTTTTTCAATATTTGTAAAAATTACTACGTAGTAAGGAATTGCCGTATATTATTGATTTTGTTTTCATGTTTATGTGTTAGAAAGTGTGCCTTGATGGTTGGGCTAACACGTGCATGTCTTTTTTTTTATCTGAGATGCCGTATATTAGAATGTCGGGCATTTTACCGCGAGTACCCCTTTTTCATTTTTTTTCATTTTTTTGCCAAGTCATTTTTCCGTAAGATATTGCCAAATAGTGTCGTAAAACTTTTGCTTTTTTAGTGTTGGAAAGTGTGTCTAGATGATCTGGCTACCCATGCGTGATTTTGTTTTTGTCAGATACGACGTAGTTATTGGTATATTGGGTATTTAACTGCGGTTGCCAATTTCTGTTTTTTTCCAATATTTGTAAAAATTTACTACGTAGTAAGGAATTGCCGTATATTATTGATTTATTTTTCATGTTTATGTGTTAGAAAGTGTGCCTTGATGGTTGGGCTAACACGTGCATGTCTTTTTTTTTATCTGAGATGCCGTATATTAGAATGTTGGGCATTTTTCCGCGAGTGCCCCTTTTTAATTGTTTTGCATTTTTTTGCTTAGTCATGTTACCGTAAGGAATTGGCAAGTAGTGTCGCAAAACTTATATTTTTATAGTGTTGGAAAGTGTTTCTAGATGATTTGGCTACCCATGCCTATTTTTTTTTAGCCAGATATGGCGTATATATAAGTATGTGTTCGATTTTCCTGTGATTGCCATTTTTTCGTTTTTTCCCATTTCTTTCAAAATTACTACGTACTAAGGAACTATCACAGAGTAATGATTCATTTATATGTTTATTTGTCGGAAAATGTGCCTTGATGGTTTGCCTAGCACGTGGCTGAAATTTTTTTTTTCTGAAATGCCGTATATTAGAATGGCCATTTTTCCACGAGTGCCCCTTTTTATTTGTTTTGCATTTTTTTGCTTAGTCATGTTACCGTAAGGAATTGGCAAGTAGTGTCGCAAAACTTATAATTTTATAGTGTTGGAAAGTGTTTCTAGATGATCTGGCTACCCATGCCTATCTTTTTTTTTTTTTAGCCAGATATGGCGTATATATAGGTATGTGTTCGATTTTCCTGTGATTGCCATTTTTTTCGTTTTTTCCCATTTCTTTCAAAATTACTACGTACTAAGGAACTATCACAGAGTAATAATTTATTTAGATGTTTATTTGTCGGAAAATGTGCCTTGATGGTTTGCCTAGCACGTGGCTGAATTTTTTTTTTCTGAAATGCCGTATATTAGAATGTTAGCCATTTTTCCGCGAGTGCCCCTTTTTATTTGTTTTGCATTTTTTCGCTTAGTCATGTTACCGTAAGGAATTGGCAAGTAGTGTCGCAAAACTTATATTTTTATAGTGTTGGAAAGTGTTTCTAGATGATCTGGCTACCCATGCCTATCTTTTTTTTAGCCAGATATGGCGTATATATAGGTGTGTTCGATTTTCCGGTGATTGCCATTTTTTCGTTTTTTCCCAATTCTTTCAAAATTACTACGTACTAAGGAACTATCACAGAGTAATGATTCCTCTAGATGTTTATTTGTCGGAAAATTTTGTTTACTTTTTTTTTGATTGAATATCATCAAATTTTTTTAGCTAAAATATTATATTGTTTTACATTTTTCTTTTTTTTTCGATTTTATTTCCCTTCAAAAAATTTTTTTTGGGTCAGAATTCTAATTTTATAGTCGTAAAATAATCGACAATTATCCAGCAACCCACCATACAATTTTTATGCATATCCAATAATAATTAGATTAGTAAATAACACCTTGAAATTGACATACCCTTCCTATATTTCAAGTGGCAGATTAGGGAGTCTGAGTCAGTGTGGTTGGCGGCCATTTTGTGGACATATCCGAAGCGTAAGCTGCCCTATCTATATATATTCTTGTTCCCTATAGAATTTGTGATATTTTGGTATATTTTTACCTGCATAAATATCATATTATATATTAAATATATGTATTTTTTTACGAAATTTCTAAGTACTCAAAAAATTACCTTTAGATATGGCCCCTGATATAAATGTAATTTACAAAATAATGAAGATTTTTTTACATATTTCTATTTTAGGATAACATATGTTTATTCCCTAAAAAAATTAGCCACTTCCTATTTCATTTGGGTACCCAAAAAAATTCATGAAATTTGGACAAATTTTTTTGGCCAAAAAAAGTTACCCTTTTTTTCTCATTTCAGATCTTCACCTCCATGGGTCTGACTTCATCCAAAATACATCAAGATGTGTCCTAAACATTCAAAAATCAATTCCTAAAAGGATTTGTGTATATATGTATAAACTTTTTTTTTATGAATTTTTATGTCAGGTCTTTTTTTTTTCTACTTAATTTTTTTAAATATTTATAATAAATAGTTTTTCTGCAGATGAGTAGTATTTATCTTTACAGTTGTTTTAAGCATTCATTGAAGTTTTTTTTGGCAAAAGAAAAAAGGAGGTTACTGCAAAAACTGATTTTTCAAGAATTTTTTTTGGCGTCGGGGTCGTTCGCGTCCGAGTATACCCTTAAAGGGGTGTCCGAGGAGCGTACCTATCCAGGGTTAAGGGATTCACCAACCCCAGATCTACATTCAGTGGATGGAATTGATGTAAAGAGAGTAGCATCATCTGTATATGCAACAAGCTTGTTTTCTAGGCCAAACCACATGTCATGTGTATATAGTATGAAAAGTAATGGGGCAAGAACACTACCCTGTGGAACACCGGATATCACATTCCTATACTCAATATGGTGCCCATCAACAACAACTCTTTGAGATCTATTACTTAAAAAATCAATAATAATGCTAAGAAACGACCCACCCACTCCCAACTGTTTGAGTTTGAAAACAAGGGCCTCATAATTAACACGGTCAAAGGCAGCACAAAAATCAAGGCCAATCATACGAACTTCCTGACCACAACCAAGGGATTTCTGTACAGCATTGGAGATTGTAAGAAGGGCATCACATGCTCCAAGGCCTTTACGAAAACCAAATTGCAAACTTGGGAATAGATGATTACCTTCAGCAAACCTATTAAGACGTTTTGCCAGAAGACGTTCTAAAACTTTAGAAAATATGGGAGTTATGGAAATTGGGCGGTAATCAGTGGGACTTGAGCTACCACAAACACATTTACATAGAGGAGTAACATTACCAGGTTTCCAACAAGTGCTAACAGCTCCTCTTCTTGCTAACTTGCGCAAAATAACAGATAACTTTGGAACTAAGAAATCTGCTGTCTTTATAAAAAAACAAAGGAAAAATGTCATTTGGGTCTACACCTCCATAAGCATCAAGGTCCATCAAAAGTGCTTTAATCTCACGAGATCGAAAAGCAAAACTAGTCAGTTTAGCCTCAGGAAAACTGGAATGAGTAAGTTCAAGTTTTTCATTACTGTTTACTGTCAAAAACATCAGCCAACAGGGTTGCCTTTTCCTTTGGATAGTGAGTGACTGAGCCATCTGGTTTAAGTAAAGGAGGAACTGTTGCATCTACACCAAAGAGTGCAGATTTAAGGGTAGACCACCATTTATGTTCCTGATTTTGTACCAGAAAGGGTTTCTTTTATGGGTAAGTTGTACTCCTTTTCAGTTAAGGCATAAACTCTCTGAGCAAAAGCTCGAAGCTGAGTATAGTTGTTCCAGGTCATATCTGATCTGTTACCCTTCCAAAGATG
>NC_090743.1:64994627-65002127 GCF_036898095.1 Palaemon carinicauda
GACCTCGCTTGTCCGATATTGTTGAGTAGTTGGTCAATGAGCGTCAATGGATAATTATCGGGCCCACTGATCACGTTTAACTTTTGGTAGTCTGAACACATCCGGCAAGATTGGTCCAGATTTTTCAGCGAATCCGTTTTGTAACAAATAGTCCACTTCTCCTCTCATGACTTCTCGGTGATATGGCGACAGTCAATAGGCACATTGTATAAATGGTCTTTCCGTTGTTTTGAGGTGTATTTCATGCTTCATCAGGCTGGTTTGTTTTGAGACGTCCAAGACAATTTCAGGGAAACTTCCAATTAATCAACCTAATTCCTCTTGTTACTCCTGGTTCTAATGAGTTAATTTTTCTCCCAAATTCCGAATTATTCACTTTGCTTACTGCCCCTACCTCATATCCGTCGTCGTCTTCCGTGGATGGTATGGTTTACGCCACACACACCTGTGAAGCTTCGGTCTCGTTTTCGCTAAAGTAGGGTTTTAGGAGATTAATGTGTACTTTCCTTTAAATTATCCTTCTTCCGTGGGTCTCTATAATGTAGGTCAGGGTACTGATCTTTTCCAAAATCTTGAATGGTCCTTGAAACTTGTTGGTGAGAGGGAATCTTCTTATTAGCAAGAAAACCAATACCTGTTGTCCTATCGAAAACTGTTTACCCCTTCTTTCCACATTGAACCTTTTCTTCATGTTTTCTTGACTCGTCTTAAGAGTTTCTAGGGAAAATTCCCTTATCTCACTAATCTTTTCCTCCAGTACTTGACATATTCTCCATCCGTTTCCTCTCGGTCCTTCTAATTTTTTGCTAACATTTTAATTGGTCTTCGTACTTCTTATCCAAATACCATTTCAACTCGGGCTATATCCCATGCTTCCTTGATAAGCATTGCGTTACTCAACCAACATCAACAGTAGTCCGATGTCCCATTTATTCTCCATTTCGCTGCAAAACTTCGTTAACACAATTTTCAAAGTTTGATGAAGCCTTCCTAATGCATCTTGGGTCTCCGGATGATAAGCAGTTGATAATTGTTGCTTCATATCCAACAGTTTCATTACGTCCTGAAATAATTTTGACGTGAAATTCGTTCCTTGGTAATTTTGAACGATTTCCAGTATACTAAACTTAGTGAGAAAATCTAGTAACTTCTCAGCAATTTTTTGGCCCTGATGTTCCTGACGGGTATGGCTTCTGGTTATCTCGTTACTGGACACATCAAGAGAAACATATATTCGTGACCTTTTTTTTGTCCATGGTAAAGGTCCCACAATGTCAATCATCACCTTGCTGAAGGGTTCACCTCGCACTTCTGTCGAGTGTCAGGGAGCTTTCTTAATGTACTCGTTCAGCTCTCCAGCCATCTGAAATATATGACATGCACGGAAAAACTGGCTCATGTCCTTATGCATGCCAGGCCAGAAAAACTTTCATAATCTTCGTCGTCTTCCTTATTCCCATATGTCCGGTCTCGTGCTCTAAGGCGATCACCTGTCCTCTTAACGGTGTGGGAATTAATATCTGATGATATATCACCCATTCGGCTTTTCCAGGGATATAGACGGGTCTATGCTTCCTCGTAAGCAACCCATCTATAAGATAATATCAGGTCGGAGACTGCTGTGCCTCCGTCTCACCTACTACATGGTACAATAACTCTGTTAACATTGTATCCTTAGGTTGAAATCCTATTAGCTTTTTCCTACTCACTTGTCCTACTTCAAATGTAAGTTTTCTATTTCTTCCAGGTCCATTTCTTCTTGGTTTTTTTGTCCACTCGTCTGTCTTTCCTCTCCACTCGGGCTTACTCAGAAGTTCTCTTGTGTACCATCAAGGGAATTCTCTTTTTTGGGAAACAAATCCTCCAGGTTCATCACTCCTTCGATTTCCTTTTCTTCTTCAGCAGCCACTTTCTTCGTCATACTCCTAGTAATCATACGATTAGGAAACAGTTACGATTGGTTGTTCTTGAGTTCAGTCATAGGACTATACTTCAATGGTTTCTCCATTACAATGGGACAAGGCACAAACAGCGCTCCACCAACCTCATTACCCAGCATGACCTTCTACTTTTTCAACAGCCAATAAATCCTTTGCTGCAAAATCAAAATTACCTGTCACCAACTCGCATGAGAAATTCAGAAGACAAAAATTGGGTAACCTCCTCACCTTCTATTCCCTTCAAATTAAACGAGTCTCCTGTGAGAGACTGTTCCACCAACAGGTGTACGACCATACTATGGTTGAAACCTGTGTTGTGCAATATCCTGACCAGGGTTCGCTCCCTCCCGTCTATTGCTGCTAGCATACCTTCATAAATATATAGTTTGAAGGTTTCCACGCTGTTTGGGTTTATCGTGTTTGTTAAGTAAACGTTGGCTGGTTTATTTTCCTCTTCGACCTTTCCCAATTGTTTCTTCGTCTTTGCATTCTGTGAAGACAAATTATCCCTAATAACTTGGGCGACTACTTTTGGTTGGTTTGACCGACATTCCTTGCCACACCTAAAACATACAATGTCAACCTTCTGTACGTCTTTCACAATACTTGAAGGGGGATGATTCGACAATTGTTGCTGTGGTACTATGACATTCTGCTTAGGAACAGTAGCAGTGCTACTTCCGCTGTAACTGTTGAATCTGTTCAAATTAGTTATTACTGAACTAGTTTCCATGGTTTGGCAAATACTTGACACTTGGTCGGAGCGACTGTTGAAACTTCATGCACGAGGATGGTTTACGACAGATAATATTATAATCTTCACTCAGCAGAGCGGCTTTATCAAGTTTCTCCACCTCTCTCTCAAGTACCTTCGAATATTTTCAGGAATTCCTCGTAGATACTGTTCTTGTATTATCAATTCTTCTAAATTAACCATCTCCCTCACGTTAGCAGCCTCTGTCCATCTATCAAAACATCGTCATACCTGATAAGCATATTCGAGGAAAGTCATTTCCTTGTCCTTCCACAAATTTCGGAATTTTTCCTTATAATATTCAGGGGTCATCTGGTACATTTGTAGCACGCTCCTCTTCACTTCTTGATACTTCTTCCTCTGGTCTTGAGATAAGGAAAGGTATGCACTGCGGCCTTTCACAAAGAGCACACTCTGCAATAACACATACCATTTATCTTCTGACCATTTCATCGTCAATGTGATTGTTTCAAAATGATCGAAGAACTCGTCTGGAGCCTATTCTGTGAACCTTGGAATTAACCTTTAGGCATCCAACACAGTAAACACAGGATCATGCATAGCAGGGTCACCTCTGTCTGTGTTGCCAACCGTGCACAAGCATTTAGCAGCACCACCTCCCTCGTATGTCGTGCTTCTTCCATCTCTTTTTCTTTCTGTCTTCTCTCTTTTTCTTCTCGTCTTGCAATTTCCCTTGCTTCCATCTCCCTCTCATGTCTTGGGATCTCTCTGGCTTCTTCTCATTCTTCATCTTCTCGTTCTGCCTCTGTTATTTCCCGCGTTGCTTCCAGTTCCTTCTCACATCCTGCTTCTTCCTTCTCTTCCGCCATCACCTTTAACTTGATCAAATTCTCTTCCGCTGCAATTCGTCGAATCTCAGCCTCTACATTCTTTCTACTTTCATCCCTTCAGTTTGAAGGTCAACTGGTCCTTGCTTCGCTACAAATTCTTCCTCAACTTCCTCCTACAGTTCACTACCTGCTACAACATTTTTTTCCGACAACTTTCCTGAGTTTATCAACGCTTCTAAGGCTAGACACTTGATTTAAGCTTTAATCATTCCACTTGTTGCATGGCCACCACATGCCATTAAAATAGAGAGCCACTGAGCTTTAGTTACATCAGCTTCTGACAATTCTTGAACATTTCGGTTATTCAAAAACTCTTGGATATTAACTGTGCCATCTTGTATTTATACAGATAATTTTATACCTCTCCAATAATATATCCTAACAACACACAAAACCCTATCAACACTATATTGTTCAAAACCTTTCATGAGAACACGGCTCTGTTATCACCAATATATAAGGGGACCGTCCGCCATGGTGCTTTGTCATACCAACTTTCAGGAATCGAAAATCGTTTTATTGCTTCTATGTATGCAGAAATATATCGCACATGCTCTGCAGAAGTTTCAGCCAATTATTTTTACAAATAATGAAGATATAACAGTCTTTAAATGATGATGTCATCCTTACTGCGTCGTCTGCATGACTGAGTTTGACAGAATCGTCTTTGTGTGTTTATTTTTGCATATATATATAGCGATTTTTTCACTTATGTTTGGAAATCTTATACGTCTGGCAGAAATGGAAGGTATTGGTTTAGGGTAAGTGAACGAAAACCACGAGCTACGAGAACCGCAGCCAGAGTTTCCAAAGACATATAGAAGATATAATGCATGTGTTAGTTTAATTGC
Source organism: Palaemon carinicauda (assembly GCF_036898095.1). NCBI lineage: Eukaryota > Metazoa > Arthropoda > Malacostraca > Decapoda > Palaemonidae > Palaemon > Palaemon carinicauda. The sequence continues at coordinate 64,999,024 of NC_090743.1, forward strand.
AGTTGTATGTACATTGTGTTTTCACAACGTCCTCGGAAACTTTATAGCAAGGTCAATGTTACCTAAGATTATAGAAAGAACAAAAAGTAAGCAGAGAGCAAGAAAAAAGAACCGAGAAGAGAGAGAAACATGAATAAAAGTAAAAAGCTGAAACATTCTAACTGAAACTCTGGCAACAATGAGAGGCCGCTGGCCACTCATAACACTCTTACGCCAAGTGTATTAGTAAACTTAGGGTTCAAATACCTCATTTAGGGTGTGATTATGTAGGAATTAACAATAAAAGTACAAGTAAGGTTATCATATTAATGTTATCATGATTTCTTTAGGAAGAGAAGCGAAAATTTGTTGCATATCTTTGAGAGCTCATCACTCAAAAACATACTTATTCACACTTAGGTACATTTTTTTTTCACTTATTTATTGTTCGATTATAGGGAGAATGATATAGTTGAGAAGAGGATTGAAAATCCCACAATTTCTTTTCTCAGCATTTTGATTTTCCTTTTTCCCTTTTTTCATGAATATTTCACGTCTAGGCAAAGAAAATTGAGAAAAAAATTATTAAAAAAGAAAAAAGGAAACTCGAAATTCTGTCACACAGATGTATTCAATTTATAAAGAAGTTTTGATGGTATGATTTTCAAAACAATTATTGTCATATTAGTGGAGAAAAATGTACCTAAAAATTTTTTGCTAATATGCCAAAATGTTTTTGATTAAATAACTTGAAAATTTTATATGATAAGGAATAATATGAGAAATTGTATATTTTTAATAAATAGAAAAAAAAATATGGTATGGCGGACGGTCCACTTAAAACTCGCTCGATCCCATGGGTCTGGGCACCAAAAATATATGAGACCTAAGATGATCCCGTATCTGGGAACCAGAATATATATATATATATATATATATATATATATATATATATATATATATATATATATATATATATATATATATATGAATATAAATATATATATATATATATATATATATATATATATATATATATATATATATATATTACGGCTGGTAAGCTATAAAACCTCTCGAGTTCCAAATTCACCTGTTTGTTTTTATATTAAATCTGTTATACTTACAAATTTCAGCACCTGAGTTCTAACACAATTATGTAATGCCCATACAGCAATATACAAAACACTGAATATCCAAAGGTCTCTCAAATACACATAAAACAACACTGAGTAATTATTATTACGATCTGCTTAAAACCACCTCTTACTTCGATTCTTTAACAGGACACAAGCGAGTATAAAATAAACACTGATGATTGAAATAATATACTCTTTAAAAAAATCAATACATTCTATAAAAATTACAACACTTTGAAAGAATTATATGGAAAAAATAAATCTCTCGGAATATTAAGTCTAAGCAAAACTTAGATAAAGACAAAAATATTATGCTCCGAAAATTATATAATCACTTGACTCGAAATATCAAATCTAAATAAAACCTTAGACTAAGACTAAAGAAAAAAATACTTATGAAAATTTTACAACCACTTGTTTCACTTGAAATTAAATTTTACACACTTTAGTTAGTACTAACACTATATATATATATATATATATATATATATATATATATATATATATATATATATATATATATATATATATATAGTTAACCAGATAACGATACACACATCTTTCACGTTATTACAGGGACAGTTACAAATCCTCTAAGAGAATTTTTATAAATACTCACTATTTTTACAAAATACTGTCATACCAAAAACTTTGATCTGTGCACTTCTGGGGTTGCTATATACAACACTTAGCTACTTCCAGAAGATTCTAGGACCGAGATCTGGAAGTACAAGGGGTTGGCCTAACGGTGTCAGAGTTATCACCTAGATAAAAAATGTCTAGAGACAAATACTGGGTTTCAGGCACCTCTCGGATGGATACCAATGCAACAGCGAGACATTCTGACTTAGCTACGCCCACCTTTGTCCTGGGAAATAAAAACAAGATTATACAATCCAACACTATGATTTTCAGGAATCTTACAAAACACGTGACCAAATAAGATTTGCGTATTTTCTCTCAAAAATGACGCAATACCTTATAAAAATATAAAAACTTTTACATATGGCCTTGTTATTATCTCCTATGGTCCCCTAACACTTTCAAACTTATTACATAAGACTTCGTAACAAAAATACGTGAAATAAAAGTTAATTCTTAAAAATAAAGTGAATTTACTTATACTGACTTGAAGGAAGAATAAAATGAAGTTAACGACAGAAGTCTTACGTAATTTAGATGACAACTTTAACAACCTCACACCTACATGAGGATCTCATCTTGAGAGCTGACTACTCCCTTTTGCAATGGACATATAAAAGAATAAATAAAATGCATGAATAAACTACAGTATTTACTGTACACTAGACCAGCTTCGTAGAAATATATATTAATGAGGTAGAACATTTAGGTATTTAGGGACTATGATATCTAATTCAGGGTATTCAGAATTAGAGTTTAGTGAAAGATTGAAAAAAGTAAACCATAAAATGGCTACATTAAATAATATTTCGAAATCATATTGCCAGAAATTACATATAAAAATCAGATATCAGTTTAGTGTGATCGGTGTTACTGTATGGACACGAGTCATGGTATTACAATGAAATGATCACCAATAGATTTAGTAGACTTGAGGAAAAAGCCTTCAGAATGATATTAGGAGTTAAATGACAGGACAATATTGAAAATGAAACAATGAGAGAGATGACTCAAGTGCCATATGTGGATGATATCTTGATATGAGGTAGATGGAGATAGTTTGGGCATGTTCCTCGAACTCAACAAGAGAGATTAGTTCAGCAAACGTTCAGCTGGGATCCACAATGTACTAAAAGAATTGTAAGACCCAGACCTATGGGGCTAAGAACTATGAAGCACGAAGTAGGAGATGAAGAATGGAGAAGTATTGAAGTAAGATAGAGTCAATTGGTGAATTTTAACCAAAGCCCTTTGCATCAGTAAGTGTAAGAGGAGATAATGCTATATATATATATATATATATATATATATATATATATATATATATATATATATATATACATA
>NC_090743.1:65012127-65017127 GCF_036898095.1 Palaemon carinicauda
TTTATTTTCAGATTTTAGTTTAATAAAATAGGTTACATATAACCAAAGGTTGTTGTCCCCTAAGCAAGGACTATGGCCGATTTTTAAGAAGTTTCCTGAAATATCAGAGGAAATTATAGACTGACAGATTCTTCACAGTAGGTCTATTGTTACTGAGGATAAGGCATACACGGGATATAAGTCTGTATGTTTCTATAGAAGGGAATGGAAGAACGAAAATGGCCGATGTAGGGAAGTAATAGCAGAGCATACAAAAAACCATTCTTGGTCCATGTACTTTTCAAAAGTGAAAATGAAAAGAGGGAAATGTTTTAGGAGTTTTCCTCGTTTCTTGTTGAAATAAAGATTATTCTCCCAACATCTGTCCCTTCCCACTTTGAAAGAATACAAAAGAAAGCAATAAATGCAGACGATTTCAAACAATAGGGTCTTCATGGTTGAGGAAGAGACGGCTTAGAGAGAGAGAGAGAGAGAGAGGAGAGAGGAGAGGAGAGAGAGAGAGAGAGAGAGGTTGTTGTATGAGAAACTTAATGTTTGTTTTGTCAAAGTATATCAGTTTTATTTATCTCAATAGAACCAAGATTTAATCTCTGTGAATACAATTATTTCTTAAGTATAATTTATAAGAAAAAGCGTTACGAGTTTTTACTCCAGAAATGTTTTCGTCAAAAGGGAAATTTTTTAGGAATTTAAACTTAAGACATATTTTTTTTTTTAGGTAGGAAAATATTTAGTAATTTAAACTTCCGAAATGTTTTCTTAAAGAAGAAAAATTGTTCGGAATTTAAACTCAAGAAATGGTTTCTTGAAAATGAAAAATTGTTAGGAATTCAAACTTCAAAAATGTTTTCTGTAAGAGGCAAAATTGTTAGCAATTTAAACTTTATAAATGTTATTTTCAAGAAGGAGATTGTTAAGAATCTAAACTTGAAAACTGTTTTCTTTAAGACGAAACATTACTAGGAATTCAAACTTCAGAAATGTTTTCTGTAAGAGGCAAAATTGTTAGCAATTTAAACTTTATAAATGTTATTTTCAAGAAGGAAATTGATAAGAATCTAAACTTGAAAACTGTTTTCTTTAAGACGAAACATTACTAGGAATTCAAACTTCAGAAAGGTTTTGTTAAGAAATTTTTTTTTTAGGAATTTAAACTTAATAAATATCATACTTAACAAGTAAAATTGTTAGGAATTTAAACTTAAGAAAGGATTTCTTTAAAAAAAAAATTGTGAGGAAGTTGAACTTCACAAAAGTTTTCTTTAAGAACAATGATTGTTAGGAATTTAAACTTCAGGATTTTTTTCTTTAAAAAGAAAAACATGTTAGCACATTACACATCAGAAGTATTTTCTTTAAGAAGTAAAATTGTCAGGAATTGAAAATTCAGAAATGTTTCTTAATGAGTGAAATTGATGGAAATTTAAACTTGAGATTTTTTTTAAGAAGGAAAATTTATAGGAATTTGTATTTCAGAAATGTTTTCTTTAGTAACAAAAATTGTTAGAATTTTAAACTTCAGAAATTTTTTCTTTAAGAAGAAAAATTGTTAGGAATTTTAACTCCAGAAATGTTTTTTTAAGAATGAAAATTATTGGGAATTTAAACTTTAGAAGTAAATCACATATTTTCAAAGAAGAATTTTTTCGGAAAATTAAAATTCAGAAGTAAATAAAGTATTTCCAAAGAAGAAATTATTTTAGAAATTTAAACTTCAGAAATAAATCACGCTTTTTTTTTCAAGAATAAAAATTCTCAAGAAATGCAACTTCAGAAATAAATAACGTATTTTTAAGAAGATTATTTGGGAATGGAAATATTTTACTGCTGATTAACTATACTCTCTTCAAATAATCTTTTGGAGAGAAAGAGAGAGAGAGAGAGAGAGAGAGAGAGAGAGAGAGAGAGAGAGAGAGAGAGAGAGAGAGAGAGTGCGTTGGTCTGCGCGTGTTGGTTAGCGAAGGTTCTTTATTTCATACTTATGATTTTTATCATTTCAATCTGTTGTTCAGGTTGAATATTCTTCAATTAGGTTACTTTGTTTTTACATAAATAGAAGAGGATTACTAAAGGCAAAAGACTTTTGCAAGTCTTAATGGTGTCAGTCTTTAGAATATGTTTTTGGCTAAAAGTCTCAATTGTTGAACACTAACATTTTCGAACATTTTCTATCTTGATAACATAATAAATTAAGTAATTGGAAATAAGAAATTAGTGTGAACTCTGAACACCAATTTTTAAAATTTACATCTTACAAAAGATTCAATAGAATTGTGTATAATACAAAAGATATAGCAAAAATAAATGTATATATTGACCACTCATACTCTAAACAGGTCTATTTAAATGGTGGAGTTTTCTTCACATATGCTGGAAGTGTACTAGACAATGCTTTTCTTTTCATAATGACAAAAGGGGAACTTATAAAAAGTAGGCCTACTTTTATCATTATCCAATAAGTACTTTAAAGACATTTTCATTTGTTAAAAATATTCTACTGTTTATATAGCGTGTAATATTGATAATATATTTAAAACATCGTTTATAATTAAATCTCTTGGCAATACCAAAAGATGCGCGTCTTATCCTGTGTAATTCCTAATAGATTTTATGTCATATTTAATTTTCTTTCTAATATATGATAAAATTTAGATATATTTACAGACTGCTATTTTACCTTTTGCTATTTTCCCTGTTATAGTATTCGGGCTTATAGCATACTGCTTTTTCAAATTGGGTTAAAGCTTCGCTAATAAAATAATAATAATAATAATAATGATAATAATAATAATAATAATAATAATAATAATAATAATAATAATAATAATATGTAATATATCTACGGACACAAATGAGCAAGAAGTAGACCAAGATTCTCTATCTAAGTTAAGAAACAAAAACGAAATGGTAAAGTGTGCGTCCAGGGGAAACTAAACTCTTTGGAGCTATAGGCCTACTTTATTGGAAAAGGGAAAAATCCATTATGTTAATGGGGAAAAGGCCGAAGCTTATTCTTCCCTTAATGAAGAGAGATAATTTCTATTTCGACCTTTTGGGGAAAAATGCAAATGAAACCTGGGAATCTTTTCATTCTGTATAGGAACCTTTTTAATATTTCTACTTTGGACGCGATTCAGATGATAGTCCAAACTAGTCGAGGGAAGCTTTTGTTCATTGGAATTAAAGTGAGGCTTTTCTATTTCTACTAGCTAAAGTTAATTGGAAGGCAAATGCCAGAGAGCGGGTTATGATAAGGACGAAGAAACCACTCAGGCTGGGAGGAATATGTTAGATGGCGAGTATAGGTGAAGGATGATATGAAAGGAAGAAGTTTGGTGAAAGAGAATGCCTTTGATAGAAGACATTACAGAAGGCGCATCAGACAACCGACCCCTTAACGTAGGGATTACTGTGGAAAAGAAGACGCTGATAAAAGTCTCTCTACACAGTTCATATATGAGAGATCTATTTGAATGTTGTTACTGATCTCGAAACATTTTATATTCATTATTCCAACATTACGTTTAGTTTATTTCTCTTATTACCTTTCCTCACTGGGCCATTTTCCCTGTTGGAGCCCTTGAGTTTAAAGCATCCTGCTTTTCCAATCAGTGTTGTTGCTTAGCTAATAATAATAATAATAATAATAATAATATCATCATCATCATCATCATCATCATCATGATAATAATAACAACAAACGATTTTCCCAACTAGATGTTAAAAGGCCTTCTTTTACTGAAGCGACGCATTCCTATCTATCCCAGAATTTGAACACCCGTTGCCAGTTACAGGACTTTGAAAATTTTACTAAAAGGTTACTGTGACTTTTGTATAGTTTGACTATATAAGCAAATAACCTGACAAACAAACCAATCAAATTTTAAACACATCTTGCATAAATGTTTAACTCTAGACCTTTAAGTTAACCTTGAGATTTAACCTTGAAATTCAACTCATTTTTTATTTATAGACATCATTAGTGGATTACACTTTTCATAAGTGGAGTTTTTTGGGTGGTCTGGATTTGCAACTAAATTTTAATTAACATCGTTTTAATCACTAATTGTGACCCTGCCATTCTTTACTCAACTCTTTACATGAAGCTCATGAGTGCAATATAATATTATTAAGATTTTATGATTCAGTTTGAAAATTTTGCATCATTCACGTGTTATGCATGACAAGTCTGTATTAGCCATGAATAAAATGATTTAATCCATCTTCATTTGTCGTTTGATCTTCGACTTTTGAGGAAGGTTTTTATAATTCCCTTAGTCATCCCATCGCTGTCTTTAATTAAGATAGCTATCTTAAACAAGCCTATTGGAAACGTCCCCGTCTGACAATCTGTTCGGTTCGAGACCTGCTCAAGCTCAATAGTTTCTTGTAGTGTCTGTCATCTGACCATAATTGAGAGATAATAGAGAGGGGGTTTGTGGGAACAATAGTTTTACTTGCTGAGTCATCAGCAGCCATTGCCTGACCCTCCGTGGTCATGCCTCAGCTGGAAAGGGGTTTTGGGCGCTGATTATAATATGTGCATAAGGTCAGTCTCTAGGACATTGTCCTGCCCTTTGCTTTTGCCATTCATGAACGACATTCAAACCTTAAAGATTGCCAAAAACATGAAATATGACAAGAGTAACCTTTGACAAAAATAATCGTAAAGGTTGCCGCAAAAAATAAATGTAATTAACCTATTAATAACAAGAATACTCTTTTAATGCAGAAAACTTGAATTTTCTTAAAAGTCCAACAATAACATTTCTCACAATCCCATTGATAAAGAAACAGACAAATCCCCTGAAAAGGTTAACAGAAAAGACTTAGGCCTATATGAAATACAGAAGTTCTCTCTCTCTCTCTCTCTCTCTCTCTCTCTCTCTCTCTCTCTCTCTCTCGCAAAAGTTTTATGACCGAAAACAAACAAACCCCATGAAAATATGAACAAAAAAGACGTATATGAAATACGGAAGTTTCCACCTCTCTCTCTCTCT